>NW_027526445.1:61654857-61927357 GCF_048455015.1 Haemaphysalis longicornis
GGAGGACCCCCATGTCCGGTACGTGGTACGTGGATGCCTCACCCCCAAAACACGGAACAAAGGGCGTGGTGGCCGTAGCGGGCATCGACGAGCTGAAGACGTGCGCGTCGGTGAAGACTACGGACCCGACCGTGGCAGAAAAGATACCATAGCGCTGGCCCCAGCCATGCCGGAGGTCAGCACGGGGGTTACCGACTTCAAGAAAGCGTACGCAAGCTATCGGAAGGGGATCGTCTGCTCTGCGGCAGCAACTATACTCGGGAAACATCCCACAACACCGAGACGGGTCACCGAGCTCGTGTGGGTCCCAGCTCACTCGCTCGTGGAAGGCAACGTCATCGCCGACCACTATGCCCGAGAACTGGCCATCCGGGCCGAGGAAGAGCAACCGCACCCCGTCACGAGTTATAAGGAGATCGTCCGCCTATGCAAAGAAAGTAGAACGAGGTTTCTGAAGCCACACAAGCAACTAAGCAGACGGCAGCAGACGATATTGCGCCGCTTACAGGCAGGGTCGCTCGCACACCCGGCGCTTCTGCACAAAATGTACGCTGTAGAACACGACAACACATGTCCGTTCTCCCGGGGAGACGGCACTCCCGCGCACATTATTGGGGAGTGCAAAAAACTCAACACACCCCCTACACCCTTCCCCCTGCCCCCAATTCTAACCCGCTCGACCGATGGGAGACCTTACTATCCAGCTCTGACCTCGCCATTCAGCAACAGCTGGTGGCTCGAGGAGAAGAATTACTGGACACATATGGTCCCGCGATTAGGGAACCACCCCATCTGGTGCGTGCGCGCACCATTCTTTATTTGAAGCTCAGGAAAAGTTGTTCACTCTCTCATTCATTCAAATCAATCATGCTGCGCCGGCTAAGAACACACAGTTATCTCTACAGCTATTTCGAGGGGGCTTACGTTACTTCTTTCTGCTATGCATTTTTATCTAGGAAGGCACAAAGCTTTCCATTCCTTTTTTTGTATGTTTCTTCACTGACACTAACGTTCGAAATGCAATACATGCTCACTTGCGGGTGTAAATGATCCCGAGGTGGTGAAACATAATATTGATTTCCTCCCTATTGTGCGCCGCATAGCCCATGGTATAGCTTCGGCGAGCTAAATCCCCAAACACAACCAAACAAAACGCGCCTAAACACATGTTACGCCGCACTCATTCTATTGTCACAGTGACGGTCACTCAGAATTTTTTAAGAGAGTTTATGTTTTAAATTGATGGCGTTCTTAGGCTCTTTATTCAATTTTCCCCTGCCTGCAAGACATCCGCTTTCATCCGTACTTATCGAGCCTTCACGGAAATGTGCCACTGTTGCCAAACAGAAGCAACGACGAGACAGTCAAAGGCCAAGTGGGAGAAGGAGGGGGTCTCGCTCTCATAACTCACCTTCGGCGTTTGGAAAACATCAATGGTGAATGCAAAAATGCCGCTACGAAACAGTGTCTGGACGTCCATGTAACGCTCTGGTTTCTACACCCTATTACCGGAACGTAGAGACCACTTTATGTCGATTTCAACTCCGCGCTTTATGAATCAAATATAGTGTGGCACATTCGAGCCTTGACTGGATATTTTTTCGAAACTTAACAGCACTCCCCTGCGTATGTTTTTATCCCTTGTGGAATAAATCTATTTCCTATTTCCGCACTCAAGGAGTGAGAACAGGCTGGTTTACGATCCTTTCTGTGTAACACAGAACAAGATTTTCTGAGACCTAACTTTTCGACTGAATAATATATTGAATGTAAAGGCGGGGCTACACCAACAAAGTAAAGTACACGAACACAGCGAACTCTACGTTAGTATTGGTGTTCCCATAAAACGATCTACGCATAAACCCTACAATCAATCAATAAAACGGTCTACGCTATAGGTATACAAGAATGGCTACCCATACAATAAAAAGGAACAAATCCCCCGCGGTGGAACCAGTGGCTAAGGCGTTACGCTGCTGAGCACGAGGTCGCGGGTTCGATTCCCGGCCGCGGCGGCCGGTTTTTTGGTAGACGCGAAAAGCAAAAACACTTGTGCGTGCTAGATTTTTACGCATGGTAATTATGAGTAGGTGGTCAAAATTAATCCGGAGCCCACCACTACGGCGCGCCTCATCGTCTGCGTTGCGTCAGCGTGTTAAACCCTACAATCAATCAATCAATCAATCAATCAATCAATCAATCAATCAATCAATCAATCAATCAATCAATTATTCAGTAAATAGAAGAAACTTCTTTTTTTACAGTTTTGCTGACTGCTTTAAAGGAGTAATGGAGTATAGGATCAGACATTGTACGATACAAAAACATTTTAGTCGATGGCCCAGGTCACGAGCGTTCATCGTGGTCCCTTAAAACTCTTTCGGGACCGCCGGAAAAAGTGATGAAAAAGGGAGGTCTCGGTACAAATTTTTTATTACGTAAAGCAAAGGCACCATCCTGCCTTAGCATATACCAAAATGCAGCTAATTATATGTTCTTTGACATACAATACCAAGTTTTACTTCAACACTGACGATAGAACCATGCAAAATTCTGAAAGTAAGAACTTCGTAAAAAAACTACAGAAAAAGATAGAAAAAAGCGTAAATATAAAAATATAGAAAAAGAATAAAATTATTTCAGGATATACAAAATCTAGCACAATGCTTTGTTTCTTCATTGCGAAAGTTTGATGCGGCTAGGTGAAACTGGTTTTTTGTTTTGTCTGATCTCTTTGGCACTAAGACCATGGCTACGTCGTCGCCCAGGTACATGTCGGGCTCTCGTCTCAGCGAAAACTTGGTCCGTTTCTGCGCCGGTTGCAGGAGATCACCACCATAAGTAGTTAACACCCTAGCGAACAAATATAATCCAGCCAGAACACATTTAGAGCACGCATACCTACTCCAGAGCCAATTGAATCCGAAACCAACACCTACCTTTGAGCGCGATTTGATGTTCCAGGCTGATCGACACCCGAATCCTCACTCGAGCTGAAAATCGATCTCTAAAGCCGCATTCCGACTCTTCACTGCCACTCTCATCGTAAAAATTCACAGTAGAAGGCGAAGATAAGCGAGACGAGACGAGGCGGATTTCTTATCGCGTTCGCGCGAGTATGACGCCATGTTTGTTTGCATTCGAAACCACTGCCCGTCAGAATAAAATATCTGATGCGTTGCCGCCTGGCGATCAAATGAGAAACTTCACAAAAGAGAAAACTCCAGTTTTCAAACTATCTCCTAGATGTCGCTAGGTGTTCGACCGAGCGAAAATTTGTATTGGGCAGGCTCGCGAAACCATCGATCATATGTGATCGATGGCCTATGGAGCGGTCCCGTTAATGTTCTTACTAAACCTTGACGGAAGTCATTCTGAGCTATTATTGAATAATTTAACTAGTGTTGTCGCACGCGTGTAAAAAGAGTCTTTGAGCAGCCGGTTGGTTCTATGACAATTTCGATAAATCTTAAAACGCAGTGAGTCAGCTGGAGTCCGGCAATTATCCCGGCCAGCAAGTTGTGTGAGAATTCGAGAGATAATTTGCTGTGCTTACTAAAGATACATGCTTCAGAAAATTGACGGTGAAGGTGTGTACTTCTAGCCCCTCAGGCATTTCCCTGATACGTACCAATTTCTAAAGAGGGTGCTATCCTCTCCACGACAAAAATGTAGGAAAAGAACGTGGCACGGTAGCAGCCTAGGGGCAGAGAGGAGTGCAGAAAATGTTACTTATTGTAACTTTTTATTAAAAAGATTGGGTATAGACGTTACTCGCGCTATACAACCGCAGGAAGACCGGTAGGGCACTGCGTACCAGCAGCGGAAACTCAAGGCTGTCCTATAACAAGAGCTGGTTCCACTGCTTAATAAAAAATATTTTAAAACATATACGCAACATGTTTGAGCGTAGTTTGCTATAGCAACAAAGAATATCTTTTTTGTAAAATAAAACTGTGTAACCTCGCGTGGAAAAGGCGTTGTTTGTGAAAAAAATTAAACAAAAACTTTATGTAAATGTTTTGTTAGAATAATTGTGCACATTATATATTATCATTTTTAGCGCATTGATAACCATCGATATCATCAACGGTGCAGTTCACTCTTTGTGTAATTTGTCCGTATATCTAATGGAGAGTAAAACTCCACATGTTATAGTGTATGTACGCTGCCCGGTTAACCCCGTCTCCACAGACGCATCATCCATAAAGTCAGCTTTTATTTATTTCTTTTCTGAGGTCTTCGCAGGAGATTCGCTCAAAGAGATAAAAGACATATGGTAGCAAAACGATGTTCTGCTTCAAAATGCCTACCTCACGTTCCAGAAAGTGTACACTCCCAAATACTGAAAACGTTACCTGTTCCGAGCTATACAAATCTTAGGAGAAATGAACACCAGATCGGCGGCCGGTCTGGAAGGTTTGCCAACGGAATTCTACAAGCACTGCTGGGCGGAATTAAGCTCTTCGTTAGGGCAACTTATAAATTCAACCTTAGCAGATCAGCGGCTTCCAAACTCGTTTTAGGGACACCGTCTATTCTTACTTTTGAAAGAAGGAAAACTCTCCCCTCTACCCAGTTCTTACAGGCCAATAACCGTTTTGAATGCAGACTACAAGACTTTAACTACCTTTTTGGTGTCCAGAATTAAAGCTCTTTGGCCGGACCTTCTCTCCCTCCAACAGGTTGGCTGGGTCCAATACAGAAATCCTGAAATCCGATCCTGATGTGCTAGCTCGGGGCTACCCGACCACGCGACCGCTACACTATATAAAAAAAATACTGACCGGCGCATGGTTTCGATACCACGACCCTGCGGGCGGAACGCAAGGTACATGGTGCTCTAACTCCTGCACCACAAAGCCGACACAGAATGGAGGGCTACGAACGCGCCTTATATCCTTGACTCATTCAAACTACGTCAAGTAGCTGCTGATACAACGCATTATCTACCTGTGGGCGGAACGCGAGCTGCATGGTGCTCTTCCCACTGCGCCACAATAATCATACCCACCTGCTAATATATGATGTCACTTGACCACGTTATTACGTCTCCTCATTTAATTATAATACAACAACCAACAGCAACAAGTGCAATAACATTAACGTAACGCAAACTACGTAACGTCGTGCGCCCCCGGAAATGCTCTGCATTTGATCGTGCCCCTCGCGAGGGGGATGCTTAGTTTCCTGCCGCAGCAAGAACCAGGCGGCCTCCTGCGCATTTTGTGGTGCATACCCACTTGGGGGATTAGCCAGGAACGTTTCACTTACTACATGCCGGTTACGGCAGGGTTTGACTCGAACAAATTTTTTATTTATACCGATTTAAACTAGGTAGTTTTGCAAGTTTCAAAATTGCGAGAAACTGAGAGGACTCTTATAAACGCTACTTATCAGAATCAGCTACAACTTTTGCCTTTTGCAATACTAATTACAACACGAATGAATAGCTAGCATTTCTCTTTCGGCCAGATGTCTGCACGTGGTTTTTACAGTGTGTATACCCGCCCTGCAAACCAATCCTTAGCCAACCTTTGCCAAACGACCACTTAATTCTGGCAGATGTCGGTTTCCCAGGAGGTGCTCTTGAAAACGATAATGAAGCCGTGCTAAGGAAGAATGCAATGGACCCGAAGCTGCGCCTAAATAGGACCAAAATAACGATTGCCCTAAGAGACGACAAAGCCGATGGAATCCTTCCCACCGTCGCGCCCGCCACCCCGCAGAGAACGCTGGGCCTTTGCCGTGCCATCTATACCGTGCTCCGATAGTGAAAACCGTCCTATCCCCATTCATCCATGTTAGGAGTTTCTTGTGCCGCTTGGCCGGAACCCTTGGCTGGAAGAGGTAGAAAGCTTTTCTTTAAAATGGCGTCCGTGGCAGGACTCTGAATATTTGCCAGAGGGTTGAGGAGGGAACATTACTGGCGGAGAGACCAGTACTGGGCGCTGGAACGGACATGGAGTTGGAGAAATTGTTAGCGGTTATGAAAGATCTGTGTCAGTCTGGCTGGAGATGAGCTCAGGGAGTAGGTTGAGATTCAGGCGAATTCCGCGACGCAACGAACGGATTTTCGGAGAGATCTCGATGCCAGAGGCTTCGGCTCGAATTTGACGCTCTTGACAGCAAGATCCGGCTCGCAGAGAAGAAAAAATCGAAGCGTTCGTTTGAAGAGCTATATTTCGAAATCGCAGAACTGTAGCTTCACCTAGAAGGCAAAAGATAAAAAGGACAGAACTGAAGCCGACGTACGTGAGGTACCAGGCAGCCGCGTCGCAGCCTGCAAAAAGTGAAGTGAAAAAACGGAGAAAAATGTTTTCAGCCGCCATGGCCGGACGTAAGAGGCTTCGTCCAGGTGTGAGATGTTTCCAATGCTAAGCATTTTACAAAGGCAGAAAAATCGTGTGCTGACTAGCTAACTCACGACGACGGTAATATAAATTGGCTGCGTGAGTGCACGGCGATGGCTATTTCCAGCGGGATATCTGGTAGACAGGAGACTGAGGCTGATGTTGCTGTTCTACGTTCTGCGCGTCAGGGAAAAGGTAAGACATGCACTGCTAAAAGAAATGAGCAGGAGCATTACCAAAGCCAAAAAAAGTCAGGTGGCAAAGTATCTTCCGCCTCTCCCCACTCAATGGTTCAGGAAAGTGATCCAACACTCGTGCGCGAGGGATACGTTTTAGGTAACATCCACTGGCTGATGGCTGTAAAGAGTCTGTTGGGTGACGTCTCGTGTAGTGATCACAGCAGAAAGGAAGAAAATGTGTTACAGGATTGACAGAGATCATGACGTGAAAGGTGTCGATTGGAAGTGGAACCACAAGCGAAGGCGAATGTGAAGAAGCCGGATTGAAAAGCCGGGATTGACTTCGCCAGGAATAAGAATAATACAAGTATATTACACGGCAAACAGAATAAATATTAGAAAGTGTTGTCTGGGGTAGCTTTCTGTAAATATTTAAGATTTTTAGTGCAAATGCAGTAGTACAGTGAAATATTTGTGCACTTTTAAAAAAATGGGAATAAAAAGTTGGCAGAGAAGATTTGAGGCTTGGATCTCGATTATTTTGGCCGGGTAGAAAGCCGGCATGAGCCCATAATTCCTTTTCTACATCGAAGGTTTCTCGTGCGACATTTTTGCCGGTTTACATAACGCCTAATATATGCCTATACGTGCCCGTGTTGCGTGGGAGGTTGAAGTGGGGCGCGCACGCACAGCTGCGCTCCATGGCGTAACCTATATTAATTGTTGTGTTGGTTCGAGATATAAACGTGGAAGTCTCATGGCACATTGGCTCCTTTCGGCTGTCCTCCGTAATCGAGCGGTTTCGGCTTGGGTTGGTGTGTTACACAGAGAATAAGATGCATACGACAGGGAAGAGAAACGGAAGGTCACGTATTTGCAAGCTAGAATAAATCTCGGAGACCTTCCAGCTTGTTCTGGAACGGACGGATGTCGTTCGCTTGGAGATAGAGTGGGAGTTCAAGAAGTTTCGTCCCGAACACAAGGGCGAATAGGAGCGAAAACAATAGATAGCCCCTGTCGCGGCCGTTGGGTCCTCTAATTCTAGCTCGTCGAGTAGCCGCTAATCCCCCCCTGATGAACGGCATCTTGCCCGCGTGGGACGCCGAGGCGGTGAAGTGGGGCAATATTCATTAAGCTGAAAGGTCTTCTTTCAGAATGATATTTTCGACGTTTTTTTATATTCTCAGCGCGCGACATAACCAGTTGCCGGCGTACATGGTGGTGTGGAGGGGGAGCACGCTAAGCTGTAGGTTTCATATTCTTACTGATGACGTGTTCGTTGTGCTGGCGTGAGGTTTAAACTTAGACGTCAAAAGACCCAATGTGACTTGTCCAGTGTCCTTTTGGTGATCGATCGGGTTGGGTCGGTGTGTTGCACGAACTGTAAAATACCTACGACGCGAGAGTAAAACCCACAGATACATGTTTGTCCGCAATACTGAAGCTCAGGTCCTTCGAAGTTTTATTCGGCTAATTGCCTAGGAAGTGCGCTCAATCACAAATTACGAACCAACGTGTTTTCTTTCGTAAATTCCGTGGACCCTACTTCGCAGTTCATCCATCATCACAAAGTGCAATACCACAAATTTTAAATACATTTTTAGCAAGAAAGTCATTAGCCTTTGCCGCCGAGTAAATTGGATGGAGTAATAAACGTATCAGTTGCTTTCTTGCTCTGCTTCTCTGTTTCTTTGTTTTGCTCTTCCGGCAGTAGGACGGCATTTCTAGATCATGCTGTGGCGCATGATTTCTGTGGTATTACTACGTGGTCTTGACGTAACCAACATTTGCTGAAGGGGGCAAGGCTAAGACCCGATTAAGCGTAATATTTATCTAATTGGGTTTGCACCAAGCCTTACATCAAATAACATTTACTGGCTGCGGAAGTTGTACCAAAAATTGTTACAACGCGGCTGTTATTTCAAAGTAACAACAGCCATTAGCCACTTCGCAATAGGCTCACTGTTTGGTCCTTCAAGTGGACTGTGCCTAGCATGCCAACTGCCTTTAAATACACTTACCAAAACATGGGCTCATAGGAACGATAATGAAGATCAATAACACTCGCTGGAGATTGTACACATTATTTATCATCACCAACATAATTATCATCAACAACAGCATCCACATCCGACTTGGGCCCACAGAAGGAAGGAAGCCTTTCCCATTGACTTCTCTGCTAGTTTAGGGCTTCAAGCTTGGCTAGGGTCAGTACGGAACCAAATGCTCTCTCCTAGTCTATATAGGTGATAAAATGGGGTTTAGGAAACTCTCTAGATTTTTTCTATCACTTGATTGACAACATCGATGTGATCCGCGGTTAAATACCTTTCCTAAACACAGCCTGCTCTCTTGGTTGTTGGAAATCCAGGCTGTCACCTATTCGGCGGTGGCCCGCTTAACACTACTTCTCAGTTGTTTGTCTGACCGAAAACAGGTTGTCAAAAGTTCTGACGCGTTTTTCTGTCCAATTATTATTGATGAAGGCGTTCCTCAGGAAGGCATTCTTGGACCACTTCGTTTTCGAGAATGACACGCGGACTAAACTTAACACTTCGAGCTGCATTCTTTACGCAGACGATACCCAGATATTTTGGCGCAAAAAAGACTTAAACAATTTAATTAAAAAAACTGAACCTAGATCGACCAAACACCGCCCCATAAAACGAAAATGACTGTTTGCGCCTACATTCTAGAAAAACAAACTTTAGGATTTTCATACCTATCACAAACGGCTCTTCAGCCCCCCCGCCCCCACCCCCCCTTTGAATAAATGTTGGACATCAGGCTATTTCTCGGTCCTGCATCACGTCATTCCTTGGTTTTGAGCTTGATTCGAATTTAAAACTTCATGTGCAAATTGAATCGGCGACTAAGACCGCATTACGGAAACGTGTATGATTTGGCGACGACATTACTTCCAGCCACATATCCTTCGTAGTCCACATATTCATAGTCGTCTCACTTACTGTTTGTCGTCTTTAGCATTGCATACTTCACCCATTTGTCGTGTCTATAACGTCTCCAAAATCGAAAAGTTCGTGTAACAGTTTTCAGCCCCTACAGGAACTGTGTTACAGGCATTTATGAAAGCGGGAAGGTCCTACCGCTCAGGTGTTTATTGCAGCAAATATGAGGTCTGCTAGTCTACTGTTTTCTCCCAAATAGTGTCCTTGTTGGTGCTTTTGCCACCTCCCACCTTACTAATTGAAATATTACCCTGTTCAAACAGTATAACTGATTACTACGGAAAAAAAACATAACTTACGGCAAGTGAGCTTCCCTTTCTTACAGCCACAGCACTGTGGCTTTCTTTGCCGGTAGTCGCTAGATGTTTGCTATTTCAGCATACATTTTCGCAGTGCTTTTCTGCATACTTACTCGACATGTACTTCCGTAGTTCTTGAAATATTTTTGTCTGTACTTTTTTGTTTTTTAGTTTTAGTTTAGTTTTAGTTTTTTTCTGAATATACGTTCACCTTTCAGGTTTTATTTAAAGTATTGATTGCTTAGAAATATATGGGTTATTGCGCTATCATTGGATCCTGATTTGTAGATGTCCCCAATGTGACTATGCTTTTTGATTTGTATTCACTCATTATTCGTCTAGTATTGCATACTTCGCAACTATATAATGTATGGCCTAAAACAATTAGGTTGTGTTCTTGCGAGGCCGACATACTGGTGCGGCACATGAACGTTGCAGAAACGTAATGGATTTATTCCATCGTGACAAAGGGGTGAAAGGGGTGAAAAGGGCACAACACCGCTGCGAACATGCGCTCATAACTGCTGTTGTTTCAGGCCACACTGCAATGGGCCGCCCATTCCTGGTTTCCTGAATTTCTTCTGCACTACCAAGACCAACCGCCGCTTAGTCCGGTTTTGCTGCGATACCCGCCGTGTTTGGAAGCAACTGCTCCGAACGCTTGGCCACCCGGATTCGGCACGTGTACGGACGACGCATGCGGAGCAAAGCATAAATTGGATCCAGCCGCAATCATCGTCGGACACAATACTGCCGCGAACATGCGCTCACAACTGCTGTTGTTTCAGGTCAGTTACTTAAACCGTGCGACATGTGTCAAAACCAGTAACTTCTGTATTTTTGCTGTATCGGGCCCATTAGAGCTGTCTAGCGTTAAGCAACAGATATTGTCATGTTTGTTGAGTGCATCATCTTTCCTCGCCAACTTGCTTCTCGTGTTAACAGGAGATACAGAATCGAACCCTGCCCCATGAGTAAGGCAGAGGCCGGTGCTTAAGGAACAGCAAGCTGCTACTAATGAAGAATTAAGAAGCTCATAGCGCGAGTGACTGCTCTTGAAGCTTGTGCAACCGAGGGTACTTCCTCTGAAGCGGCTCCTCCTCAGAACACCCTACAAGATATCTAGAGTCAGCTACAACAAATTATGCACAGATGTGACGCCGCTGAAAATAGGTTAAGACGTTCGAACTTGTTATTTTTCAGGTTAGATGATGAAGAGAAAGAATATTGGGCAGTGTCTAAGGAAAAGATCATAAACTTTTGCGAAAAAAACTCGAACTTCCCACAAGCACTACTCACAATGAACGTCTACACCGCCTCGGCAAATTTTCTATTTATTAAAACATGCCCATAATCGCTTTAGGACAAACAAGTATCCTGTCGGCAGCACGTAAGCTAAAGGGGACAACAATTTACATTGGTGAATACTTTGCGCCATCAACACCTGCAGTTCGAAGAAAGCTGGTAGCTTTTGCCAAACCATTAGGCAAGCCATTTAGGTTGGTACTTGACAAACTCTAAGTAGATAAAAAGGTTTATGTTTACGATAGCGACAAAGACTCAGTAGTATTATCTACCAAATACCTAAATGCGACTTCTGGCTTGCATAAGCTGCCTTTTGCGCCCCAAGCCGCTCCGTCACTCTCGTTGGTCTTCACTAACATCCGAAGTTCGCTACCTAAATGAGACAAACTTTGTTAATTTCTAGATGATTGTGATCCGGATTTTATAGAACTAAGGGAGACATGGCTGCATTCAGATATTGGCGATCATGAAATACTACCAAACATTTGTCTTTACGATATCTATAGAAACAACCGCATAGATAGGCGTGGTTGCGGCGCACTTATTGCCATTAAAAAAACACTACAGTCTTATTGTATTGATTCGATGTCTTCTCTTGAGATTGTCTGGGCTGCTTTTCCTAAGTATTCAAGTGCGGTACTTATTGGGGCATGCTACCGGGCCCCAAATTCCGACAATTCGTTTTTGAATTGCTTGCGGGAAATCGTTTCTAAAGCCATCAATCTATGTCCTGCCAGCCGTGTTTATCTTCTTGGCGATTTAAACTTTCCGTTTATCGATTGGGAACATGTCATCTTCATGTCACGCGTCCCAGGAACTAACCAAATTAACGTTAGATTTCAACCTCTTCCAAATCATTAAAGACCCCACCCGTGCTTCCAATATCTTAGACTTGGTTTTCACTAACGCTCCTGACACAGTAATATCACTTTCAAATGTGGACGCCTTTAGTGACCATAATCTTTTTCAATTAACTCTTAATTAACATATTTACTGCTCCAGTTGAGGCATGGTATATCTTCACCGGCTCTCGAGCAGCCCTTCAGCACCTCATGGTGCTGCCACAAGAGCAGCTTGCTCAAGAAATTATTGGCCTGCACACGCAGGCAATAAATAACCACCACGTCGTTGTTCTGCAGTGGCTTCCATCTCACTGCGGTGTGGCTGGCAACGACGAAGCCGACAGAGCTGCTGAATCAGCGCATTCCATCCCAATTATTACGGCAGTGCCTTTCACAAGGCGAGACGGAGCGACTCTGGCGTAATCGCTTGCCAAGAGTTCTCAGGGATTGCTTTGGACCGACCCCAATAATATCTACAATCCGTCGCACACAATAGACCCACAGTGTCGATTTCGGATGCCAAGCGGTCTGTGCAAGGGAGATGAAGCTGTCCTGCATCGAATACGACTGAAAGTGGCGTACACTTAGCATTTCCTTTTTAAACTACGTCGAGTTTCCTCACCTCTGTGCCCTACCGGTACAGTTCGCGAGGACCTGAAGCACGTTCTCTGCGCATGTCCTCGCTACGAACTTGAGCATACAAGGGCAAAGCTTTCTCTGGGCCTGCTCGCGTCAGCCCTGATCTCTTCGAGTCACCTCCTTGGGCCCTTGCTTACAACCGGCATGGCAAGTCGCGCAACAACAGTGCTCCTAACGTTCCTCCGGAGCACTGGACTTGTCAGTGAGCTATGAACTTTTAGACAAATGAATATATCGCCTGATTGTGTGTGTGCTTTTTGTGTGCGTCTGTGTGTTTGAGTATTCATGTGTAAGTTAGAGTTTTCGTTATTCTTCCTCACACCTTCACCCCCATTTGGTGTAGCAAGTCGGGCGCCCCGCCTGGCTGACCTCACTTGTTCAATTAAGATGTTTCTCTCTCTCTCTCTTGGCATCCCGAAACCTGTGCCTGGCACAACAACAAAACAAATTTGCAATTACAATAGAGACAATTACGATGAGATTAACTCTCAACTAGCACAGTTTTTCCACCTAGTGTTACTACCCTCGTTTAACTTTCGATCCGTACACCACAACTGGGTACTCTACCGGGACAAATTTCCAGAGGTAGTAGACAGGTACGTTCCGCTAGTGTCTATAACTAACGATCATTCCAACCCATGGTTCACACAGTCCCTTCGTAAACTAAGAAACAAAAAGAAGCGTTCGCACAAAAGGGCTAAAGACGTGTGCACTTCCGAGGCCTGGAAGGCATACATGGATTCTTTGAAAAGCTATTGCTCGGCAATATCTTTAGCAAAAAATAAATACTACTCACAAGACCTACCATCCCTGCTAAATTCTTACCCCAAAAAATTTTGGCAAACCATATCTCCGGCCAGAGAAGCTAACACAATAACTTTACACGGAACAGATAAAATACCCATCCCTAGCACCGATTGCCCCACAGTGTTGAACGCGTTTTTTTTTCATCTTTTTTCACTCAGGAGGGCTATTCCAATGTACGAACCTTTTCCGAACTTGACGTCGCATATATGGAACCCATTACTATGACTGTTGAATGCATTGAATCCCTCATTAGGAACCTCAAAATATCTACATCAGCCGGTATCGATAACATTAATCCGAAGATATTTAAAAACACCCTCGCTATATTAGGCCAGATCTTATGCCATATATTTCTGGAATCCCTATAATCTGGAATGTTACCTGCCCACTGGTTAGTAGAAAAAATAATACAAATTCACAAAACTGGGGATACTCACTCGCCTGACAACTATCGACCGATATCATTAACATGCATATGCTGCAAAATGCTGGAGCACATTATCATTTCTAACGTGTACAATTACCTCCAGGCACACAATTTCTTTTTTACTAATCAACACGGATTTAGGAAGGGATTTTCCTGTGAAACACAATTGTTCGAACTAATCACTGACTTGCACTCTAACATGGACCGCAACCTTCAAACTGACTCTATCTTTCTTTACTTTTCCAAAGCATTTGACCACGTGCCCCACTGTCGCCTAATCTCTAAATTATCTGCTCCACGACTTGACTCTTTAACATTATCCTGGATTCGAAACTTCCTTTCTTCTCGGCAACAGTTCAAAGTTGTTAACAATTTTTCTTCCCCACTTTCTTCTGTTAGTTCCGGTGTGCCGTAAGGCAGCGTCCTTTGGCCCTTACTCTTCTTAATCTACATTAAAGACTTACCTACACAAATAACTTTCTGCATGCGACTTTTTGCCGATGACTGTATTATTTACCGTCCCATTTACACTTCTGATGATCACTTAGCACTCCAAGCAGATCTTTACCTTCTTTGTAATTGGTGCTCCAAATGGCTCATGACATTAAACTTTACCATGTGCGTGGTAATGTGCTTCAGCCGTAAACATGTAAATTCAGAATTTTCTTATCACTTAAACAACACTGTGCTTTCGCGTACTTTTTCGTACAAGTACCTTGGTGTTCTTCTTACAGCCGACCTTTCATGGTTTCCTCATATCACGTCTTTATGCGCCAAAGCATCACGTTCGCGGGGTTATCTCCGTCGCAACTTGCGAAATTCACCTAATAACATTCGTAAACTCGCCTTTCAAACATTCATCCCGCCACAATTAGAATTCTCGTCGCCAAATTGGTCGCCTCACCAGAATTACGTAATAAATAACATAGAAATGATACAGAATAGAGCAGCCGGGTTTCATGAAAAGGAACGCACATTACAAAATCCGCTCAACCCAAGCCATGAAGGCTTGTCGGGCTGTACCCGGCAGTTCGCGACAAGTAATAAAGGTAAAAAATATGGTTAGCAAGTTTTACGTAAACAGGCTAAAAAACAAGGCTGGCTACAGAACAAAAGTAGACCAAAGCAAGCCATATAACAAACACAAAAAATACAAAGTGCTGTAGTAGCAAGGATGTACTATTATGAGCAATATGAAAGGGAACACGGGAACGCGTGGAAAACACCCTCAGACCCAGATATGAGTGATACGCAGCGGCCGCCGTCCGAAACAAAGTGGAAAGTGGGATGCTGTTCTAACAACTGTTCCCATTCCCGCCGTGTGTCTTTTCGGCTGTCCGACGATACCATATTATCGGTAAAATGACGTAAGCTGCGTCTTTGTAGAAATGTCAGCGTGGTAGGGGTGCCAACAGTTAGTGGAAGAGCGCCCTCCTTTCCCCCTTCGTTTTTCACAGCGCCATCCGCGTATCGCTCCGAGTCTGTTCCGAAGCTGTTTGCCACGCGTTCCTGCGTTCCCTTTCATATTGCTCGTAATAGTACATCAATGGAAACCTACGCATGAGAAAAAAAAGAGCTGGTCTAAAACTACAACAAGGAAGAATGATTGGTTCTGAGATACAGTTTGAGTGCACGTTTTGATGAGATAGAGTATAGCTCAGTAGGTAAAGAATTAAATATGTTAGGAACATAATACTGTCTTGAATAACGACCAAAGCGGGTATAACACTTCGGAGTAATAAATTTGTCATGGTGTCTCAGTTGCCTTATAGGGACGAACGGAAAAAGGAAATCACTCTCCCAAAAACGTTTTGTCACCACAGTCTGAAAAAATAGTGCATCAAAAGCAGGCAACTGTAAAAAGGAAAATAAATCAGTATTAGGGGGACCGACTTCATTATAAGCAACGTGTCGAAGGATAGTTTTTAACATAGAATTCAATTTTGCGCGCCATGTAAATGTACAGTAATAAAATATAGTAATTCCGTATCTAAGATAGCTATACACAAGCGCATGAACAATACCTTTTCGGACAGAAAATGGAAGCAGGTGTCTAGTGTTGTACAGGAGGCAAGATAGGGAACGAAGCTTTTTGCTAATACCTGTGAAATGCATGTTCCATGTCATTTCAGAATCAAACATGATGCCTAAATATTTTACATTACTTGAGAACTTGAGTGGCGTGCATTTGCAGTTATAACATTTTGAGTCATGAACAAAAAATGGCACAGGATGATCAATTCTTTTATGGGGATTATGAAAACAAATAAGCTTAGTCTTTTGTCTATTAATTCCGATTCCGTTATCCGTACACCAGTTCATAATAGATGTGGCATCTGCTTGAAGGTTATAAACGCAAGTATCAAACGAGGCTTGAGTTGACCGTAGGACCGTATTGTCAGCATATTGGAATAGACGGCATTTTGATACTAACTGAGGTAATTCATTGACGTAAAGGTTAAATAACAGGGGGGATAAAACGGAACCCTGGGGAACACCCGATTTTAACATTATCTTTGAACTTGTGTAGTCACCTATACGCACCACCTGAGAGCGATTAGAAAAATAACTGGACAATAGTTTTATAAAGGGGCCACGGAATCCAATTCTTTCTAACTTTTTAAGAAGAAGTGCGTGCATGACCGAATCAAACGCCTTGCTTGCGCCTAGAAAGAGACCGCATGCGAATTCGTTATTATCAAAAGCCGAGTAGATGATGTCCGTAAATTCTTCTAGCAGGGTGATTGAGCTTCTTCCCTGTATGAAACCAAACTGTGCTTCTGACAGTATATTATTCTTATTTAGAAAATTAGTCATTATTATGAGCAGGTGTTTTTCAATTATTTGACTTATTGCAGGCAGAATAGAAAACGGTCTGTAGTTATCTACTTCGCTACGAGAGCCACTCTTATGGAGTGGTTTAACTGCAGCAACTTTTAAATCGTCAGGAATAACGCCATGCTCTATGCACCCATTGATAATAAAAAGAAGTACGGATTCGAGCCCAGCATAATTACGCTGAAGATCATTCATGTAGATGCCATCTATGCCAGGTGGTTTTTTAGGTCGAAAGCTAAATAATATGCTGTGTAAGTCTCCTGAAGTAACTGGTGGAAAAAATGCCGATGATATAGTACTGGTAATAGCTCTAGCTGCATCTCCAGCGAAAGGCTGGAGATATGAGGACGTTTTAGAAAAAAAGGAGTTAAATTCCTGCACCGTGGACGGGAGATTCCTGAAATGTTTTTTAAATACATCTTCTAAAGATTTAAATTTGTTTCGTCCGAATACTTCATTAATAGCTGACCACATTTTTCTGGGGGAGTGCTTGTTTTCATAAAAAGTCTTATTACAATAGTGACGTCTTGCCGACCGAATCATGGCATTTAGCCTGTTGCGCATTGATGTGTGTATATTTCTTAGATCTGTATTGTTTGGGGCACGCTTACAACGTGACCAAAGGGCGTCTTTTTCTTTAATGGCTGTGAGTATATCTAACGAAAACCATGGAAGCTTGTGGTTACGTTTTTTTACTGCAATTGTTTTTTGGGCGGCAGTTTTTAGAGAATTAATTGTATCAACAAAACACGCGTGAGCAGTACAACTCGTGACGTTACGTAAAAATTTGTTCCAATCAAAAGTGGCCACAAGTTTGTCAAATTTGGCGATATCAAGGATGTTCAGGGAGTAAATTTTGGGGCGGGAATTACTCAGAACTGGAAATGCGAAATGACAGCCTATAATATAATGATCGGCCAGTTTACACTTGACTACTGATGAAACAGTGCTAGCCATAGGGGCTCTTACGTTAACATGGTCGAGGAAAGATGACACAAGTTTTCTTCCTAAATATTCTTCCCGTGTATACGCATCAATTGTTAGACTGACTCCCCATTTCGATAATGTGTTTAGATATTTACAAACAGCTGGCCTTGACGGCGATAGGGTGTCAATATTAATGTCCCCAATTAGGCAAACTAAGCTATTTGGTGTTAAGGAGCGGAGGAGATCGTCCAATTCGGTTATAAATAAAATTGCGTTTTCTGAGGGTGGTCTGTACATAGAAATTAAGCTGATATCGGCACCAGGCCAAGAAATTTTGAGCGCTACACACTCGGCAGAGATGAGATTCGTAGCGAAGGGTGAAACTTTCAGTCTCTCGTGTGCAAAAACCATGATGCCACCTACTCTGCCGGTCTGCCGAGTGAAACAATATCTGGAATAGTGCTTAAGCGAAAATATGGGTGTCAAATCAGCATGAATGTTAATTTCCGTTAAAACAATGGCATCTAATATGTGGTCAGTGTTATGGAAAAGCGCAAGAAACTCGTCCCAGTGGCGCCGAATGCTGCGAATGTTCATGTGCACTACTGAAAAGGCCCTGTCACCTCGAAGCGATAAGCTGCAGAAGGCAACTACATCGTCACATTCGTTAAAGACTGTGTCGATTGTCGAACAATCCTATCGAGGTCGGCAAAACCACTGATACGGAATAGGGGAGCGCCTTCTATTTTTCTGACAAAAATTTTGCAATTTTTCGACCAGACAAATTTGTAGTTCATTTCTTTGCATTTTTGTTTCACTGCCCAGAATAATTGTTTGTTGAAGCCTGTTAGATTGTCACAGAAAAACATGGGAGGGGCGTCCTTGCTTTCAACGAGCAACCTCAACTTTGCGCGGGAACTAATCCATTTTTATTTCAACACCCTATTCACAAACTTAACGAGCACTACAGGTTCCCCTTACGCTTCGCTGGCAGTCTGTGAATGGTTTCTACATCAGAATCTTCAAACGGCACTTCCAGCTTCTGCGCCAAGTCAGCGATTAACGAAAGGAGGTCCTCCTTAGGTTTCTGTGGTAAGCCATGAATTTCCATATTTGGCAACCTGCTGTACTGCTCAGCATCGTTTGCTCCCTTTCGCAGATCGGAGATTTCTTCCGACTGCTTAGAGACGAGAGAGCGCAGGGATGCTACATCCGTCTCCAGTTTGTCGATGGTCACCTGGCGCTTTGCTTCTGAAGCACGCATCTCTTCATACTTTTTTGAGAGGAAATCTATAGACTGTTCATATCACGTACAGCCGGGTTCATATCACGTAACTACACCATCAATTGCAGCATTACACAAATAAAACTAGACCTGGAACTTCCATCATTAGACAGCCGCCGTAATATTGCTGATTTGTGCCTTTTCCAGAAATATATTTTCACCCATAAACGAACCCGGCTACAACTTCAAATACCTCATTGTTTTTCACGCAGATTGCATAATCAGTCATGCTTCATGGGCATATACGGTAAAACCAATGCATTTAATTCCTCCGCACTGCCTCGTGTCTTCCGCCTTTGGAATGATCTGCCTGATAACATTGCCACCATATCTAACCCCTAAACATTTCGCAGTCAGCTACTCCTGCATTACAGAATTTATTGCTGTTAAAATATTTTTGTGTAACGCCCTCTACCAGGATTTTCGTGTATGTTGTTGCTGTGTGTGCTTTTTTTCTCTCACAAATCGTAGGCCACAAGAAAAAGTGATCGCCTTGTTCTTTCAAAATATGTATAATGCATTTACATTTTGTTGTTACGATGTTCCTGTCTTCAATTTTCGCTTTGTATTGTTATTACGTTTTCACACGCCCCCTTTACTCCATGCCCTCCGATAGGACCTGTAAGGTATGTATGAATAATAATAATGATTTAAAAGGCAGAGCTCGCTAGCAGGCGAGCTGTATTTATAACCACTGAGACGGGAGCCGAGCCCGAGAGTGTGGTGACGACATGTCACGTGCCTCAAAGGCGCGCAATGCAACATCCCTCCGGACTTAATTTATGACAACAAAACTATGCTTGGTGTCTCTCCGGTGGCTGCCTCTTTCAAAGGGGGTATTTCCGCTGCTCCGGTGGGTGCACGGGGGCCGGTTGAAGGTCCTGATCTGTAAAAGGCTGATGCTGGGCTCCGCTGCTGGCGATGGGCTTTAATGTGGCGGACGTGTCCTTCTCGGGCGGCACGCGAACGATGGGGTCTTGTGACGAGTCCACTGAAACAATCCACGAGGGGTCATGACACTCAATTTGTAAGTCACAGGTCCTGTACGCGCAAGAATTATCCCCGGCAACCACTTCTCTCCACTCCTGAAATTTCGCACTTTCACCCTATCACCCACACTCAAATGTCTCTCGTGTCGCTTCGATGAGCCTTTGCGGAGAGTCTGCGTGAACTGTTTTGCGGCAACCTTTGCTTGAATCGACGGTTTGACCGCATCGAGTCGGGTGCGGAGGCGTCTTCCTAGAATCAACACGGCTGGAGCTTCGCCTGTGGTACTGTGGGGGGCGTTACGGAATGCCAAAACAAAATGTGCGAGAGCGGACTGCACTGGCAGCCCTGCAGCTTCTCACAGCGATGCTTTCAGTGATTGAACAAAGCGCTCTGCTTGACCGTTGCTACTTGGATGATAAGCCGCTGTTCGAATATGACGTGTACCTATAGTGCGCATGTACAGAGCAAAATTTCCAGATGTAAACTGCGGCCTGTTAGCTGAGACGAGCGTCTAGGGGAACCCGAAGCGGCGAAACAAATTACGCAAGAAGCTGATCGTTTTTTCAGCTGACGTTTGCTTCATTACAAACACTTCTGGCCACTTTGAATGCGCGTCAATCACAACTAGTAGCAGAGCACCTTTGAAAGCTCCTGCAAAGTATACATGAACACGATCCCTTGGTCGGGTAGGACAGGCCAATGGGTGCAGTCGAGAGGGGCAGGGGAAGTTCCGTTGCGACTGACAAGTTTGGCATGCGCTCACTTGCCGTTCAATGTTGCGGTCAATGGTGGGCCACCAGACGTAACTTCTGGCCAACTCCTTGGTTCTGACTATGCCAGGGTGTCCTTGATGAAGTTCTTCCAGAATGAAGGACTGGTAGCGCTTAGAAATGACCACACCGGTACCAAGCACGAGGCATCCCTGCTGCAAAGACAACTCGCCCCGTCTGTGGAAAATGGTTTCAGTTCGTCGCTTGGAGCGCGATCCGGCCGACCGCTCAGCACATATGGTAACACATTCTTTAACACAGGGTCGCGGCAAGTCTCACGTGCCAGGCAATGTACTGAAACGCAACACGTAAAACATCTATTCTGAAAGGTTTTCGCTGTGATCAGGAAGTGGCAGGCGTGACAAACCGTCGGAATCTGCATTCTCTGCCGATGACATAAACTTCAGCGTATACGTGTAAGCAGATAGAAGAACGGCCCAACGTTGCAGTCTCGCTGCAGCAAGCGTTGGAATGCCAATCTTCGGGCCCAAGATTGTGTGCAAAGGTTTGTGGTTCGTAAGGAGGAGGAAGGTGCGTCCATACAGGTAGTAGTGAAAACTCGTTCACTACAAAAACTAAGGCAAGCGCTTCCTTCTCTGTCTGGCTTGGGCAGGTTCTGCCTTAGAGAGGGTACGGGGTGCGTACGCAATAGGACAACACTGACCTTTGGCATCCACACGTGACAACACCGCACCGATCCCATACACCGATTCCTCAAAGGATAGTCACAGCGGAGTGGTGGGATCGTAGGGCGTCAGCACTGGGGGCGCCGAGAGTTGACCCTTCACTTGCCGGTAGGCTGACTCGCACTGGTGGCTCCATGACCAGGAAACGTCGTATCCCAAAAGCCTATTAAGGGGCGAGACAACACTGGAAAGGTTAGGCACGAACTATCCATAATAATTCACAAGACCCAAAAGTGACCGCAACTGATGCTTCTCAGTTGGTCGTGGCGCCTTCACTATAGCCTTCAATTCAATTCAATTCAATTCAATTCACTTTTATTCAGCAAAAAGTAACGAAAACACTATCGTCTGCTGGTTGCAGTCGTCTGCTGGTTGCACTCCCTCGGTGCTTACAATGTGGCCCAAATACTTCAGATTATCTTTGAAGAACTCGCACTTGGCCGGTTGAACTTTCACCCCTTTTTCAGACAAGTGCTGTAGCAACGATTCCAAGTTGCGCATGTGTGCTTCGTTTGTTTTTCCCGTTACCATGATGTCGTCAATGTAGCACATCACTCCTTTCAGGCCTTTTAGTATGTTATCCATAGTTCATTGAAAAATTGCCGGAGGCAAAAAAATCCCGAAAGGGAGGCGATTTACTGCATACAATCTTTAATGGGTACTCAGTGCGAGATACCCTTTTGAAGTCTCGTCCAACTCTAACTGTTGGTACTCTCGGTTCAAGTCCAACTTCGAAAACTTCTTGCCTCCTGCCAGGACTGCGAACGATTCGTCGGCTCTGGGAAGAGGATAGTGTTCATGTCCAAGATTGAATTTACGGTCATTTTATAGTCACCGCAAAGCCTGGCTGACCCATTGCTCTTTTTACTGGTACAATAGGGGTCGCGTGCTTGCTACTGGTAACACGCGGAAGTATATCCAGTCTCGTCAGCTTCCCAATTTCCTCTTCGACTGAAGTTTGGAGCACAAAAGGTACGGTTCTTGCCTTCATAAACCTAGGCTCCTGATTATCCTTCAAATGAAGTTGTGCCTTCTCACCTTGAATTGTTCCCAGCTCGTCACTGAATAGATTACTGTACTTCTGGAGAAGTGCCTCGAGTACTGCAGGCGGTTGTCATGAGGCTTGCGACGCTGTCTTGATGTCATGCAGCTCCTTGAGGCTTGCCCAGTCGTGCTGGATGGGCTGTAGCCACTATCGGCCAAAAAGTGGTTTGCCTTCCTGCTGTACAACGTAGAGAGGAAGGACATGTAGCTTGTGACTGTATTCCACCGTGACGTTTACCCCTCCGGCCGGCGTGATGAGCTCTCCTGTGTATGTGCGCAGCCGAAGAGTAGTGCACTCGAGGCGCATGACGGGGAAAAGGCGCTTGAAAAGATTTCCCGGTATAATGAACACTGCAGCTCCTGCATCCAGTTCTATCTGCAAAGGAACACCTTGCACAGTCAGTGCTACCATTATGGGCGTTCACACTGCAGAAGTTGTCACGTCGTTCATGGACCGCTCCATGTCGGATTTTAAAGCCCTAACCTGGAACCCTTGCTTACTTTTTCCAAACTTTGCCTTCCAGGCACGTTTAATATGCCTTTTCGATTGCACTTAAAGCATGTGGCTTTACTACGTGGGCATCGCCGAGCTCCGTGTTTCGGCGATCCATACCGATAACAATTTCCTTTTTGCAATACCTTCGGTCGCGAGCTTCGCACTTTGTGCAATTCCGCGTCTTCCTCGGGATGTGCGTGCGGTGCCGTTGCATTCTATAATACCGACGTTAAGACAAAGCGCGATCGACGGATTTCTGAAAGGTCAAATGCTTATCTTCCGTGAAAAGATGCCTCTGAACGTCGACGGGCTGAAGGCCGTATACAAAGCGGTCACGCAAAGCTTCATCGAGAAAGATTCCGAACTCGCACGTTCAGGCTAGTCGCCTCATCTCCGCCACATACGCTGATATCGCTTCGTCTTCTTTCTGCGTTCTGCGATGAAATTTTGCGCGTTCCGCAATTACAGATGGCTTGGGGGAAAGTTCATTCCGAAATAGCTAGGAAGGGTGTCAAACGATTTTGTTGACGGCTTATCAGGCCCGGTCAAAAATTTCAGTAGTGCGTATCTCTTCGGGCCGATTAGGCTTACGAAAGCGTCAACTCGCAAATCTACGGGCGCCTTGTTAGTAGTTGGTAGACTCGTCAAAATGCTCTACTTGCCCGAACCCGCAGCCCATATCGACGGTTCCAGCTTCCAAAGACGTCATCATTTCCACTGTTGCAGCGTCGTCATTCTTGTTACAGCGGCCGTGTCACTGTCATTCGTTGAAGGGGGCGTAGTTCCGTCGCAGGCTCGTGGTCCTCGTCGCCATTATATTGTGTTCAGGCCAGGACGGCAGACGGTGGCGGCACATGAACGTTGCAGAAACGGAAAGGGTTTCTACCACTGTGACAAACGGGTGAAACAAAAAGGGAGGGCTCGCTAGGAGGCGAGCTGTATTTATAACCACTCAGAGGGGAGCCAAAGCCGAGAGTGTGGTGACGACATGCCACGTGGCCCAAAGGCGCGCAATACAACAAATTATTTTTTTTGTCGCGTGACCCGGCCACCATAAAAATTTTACTTATTTTTTGTGTGTTCCGTTCTGCAATTGTTGTAAATTTGTCTTGAGCATTAAGAGTCACGGGGTCCCGCTGACAGTTTTTAAACCGAGACCTATATGTATTATCAATTACGCATTTTGTAAAGCAAACACGTATTGAATAAACATTAAAATTTACTATTACTTTCGGTAAAAGCTTGTGCACAGCGGAGAGTAAGCTGATGTGCCTGTAATTCTTTAGGTCCTTAGGATCTGCCTTTTTAGGAATAAAAATAATGTTGGCATTTTTGGGGCTATAGAAACTTTTTTAGCGTTCAAGCATTCTCAAAGTAGTACAGCAAGTTTTTCCACTACAACATGTCCTGTCTCCTCCAAAAGATCCATCGTTATGCCATCGCCACTTGCAGATTTTCCTCTGTTCATGCCTGTGTGAGCCTTTCCGACCTCCTGTTCAGTTACTAGTGGGACATCGCAAGTGGCGCTTGTACTGAAGTAGTTTCCCCTGGTTTAACGTCCCTGGAATATAACCCGAGATACAATCATTCTGCTACCTTTATTATCTGACCCATGTTTTATAATGCAACCCTACTTGTATCTGAGTGCGTACAGACTGTCGGTGCCGATGGCTAGCTTCCTCTTTGTTACTTTCTAGCTTCCCCTTATTTTGCAGCGTTTTTTATTCACTGCCATTTTAAATGTGCGAATCTAGTCTCTTTTTCTTCTATTACCCATTTTTGACGGCTTGGTTAAGTCCATCCGATCCGCGACACTTGACACCTTCATGGTATCACACTTCGCACTTACTCCCTTCGTTTTCGTTGATTTCATGCTAGCACCCTAATCGTTGTATCTCCCATCACCTTCTGCTCATTTACTGGGGGACGATGTTGGGTTGTCAATTATCTCGGCTAAACTGACGCCGATCGGCTCGTTCATAACAGGTAATTTGTATTGAGGAGTTATTCTAAAGTCCTACTATCTGCCTCTGACTGAATCCATGTTGGGTTTCTTAGTTTTCACAAGTTTTCTTCTTTCTTTTTGGAGATTGAACCTTAGCTTGTATTCAACCATCCTATGATCGCTGCTTCAAATCTTACTTAGCCCCTCTGCTCAGTAACAATGGAAACGACACCAGACAAGAGTATAGGGCACAAACACAGTGCAGTAAACACACAAAAATGTTTTCAAACAGTTCATTTTATTTACCGCCTACATTGCTCCCAATACTGACGTCATTTCTTTGAAAAAGAAAGCGCTTTCAAATAACGGCGTGATAACAGGTGAAATAAATAAATTCTGATTGTGTCATCATCTTCACGTTATAAGGGTTTCTAATTGTCTTTTAATCTTGTGATAACAGCGCACCCCAACGTGCGCAGAGACACCCTGCTAGTGATTTGCACTTTCCTTGTAGAGCAAATGCCTTATTTAGAAATAAATGCGTTTTTTCGTCAGCAGTCTATGAGAATGTAAAGATGTATTTCCTTGTTTTGTTTAAGCAATGCAACAAAATATGTTTTTGACAAAATAGGTTTCAAACAATTATTACAATGTAAAAGCCGTTTATTTTAAGACACAGCCGTTTTATAACCAGCGTTTTATTATGCTGGTTTAAACATTTTTTTTACTTACTTCGAATGCAGTTTTACAACACCCCTCACAAAAGCGTGAACAGTACCCACCAGTCCAGCCAGCCATTTGAAACATTATACTCACGCACAATTTTGTTTTGTGGTTGTATGTGTCAACGTGCAGAGGGAATTCGAAATTCCCCGATTACCTTATGGTTTGTAACAATGTGTTTGAGGCAGCAAAAAATATTGCTGACAAAATAACTACTATACTACTTCATCTGCATTTTTCTTTAACTTACGCGTATGACAGTTACCTATAAAAAGGTTTCAAACTTCTTTCAAATTTTATTTATTTATTTATTTATTTATATTAATACTTTAAAAGCGAGGAGGGCGTTACAGCAAGGAGTGGTATTGTTACAAATACAAAAAGTATTGTACATGGCGAGATAATTTTGGTCTCGCATCAAATTTGGTCTTTCAGAGTGAGTGAAAGTATAATGTGCGATCTAGGAAAACAACTACCAAATCACATTTATGCATGTTAGGTACAATGCCAACCTGTCCTACCCAAACAAATACATGGTTTATCAATCCAGTATAACACAAAACTCTCTTTGAAAATTGATTCAAACGATAAATATACGCAAGATACAGACCAACACGCGGCGCTTTGAAATGCTTTTCTGGGCACCAAGTTGGCCAATACTGTTTCTAAAACGCACGATTCGTCGGTTTGAGCATTCTGCTTAGTAACAACCAAAACATAACCAGACAAGAGAACAGGGCACAAACACAGTGCAGTATATGCAAAAACATTTTACCAAATAGTCTCCTTTATTTAGAGCTATAGCTGGCTACGAATACTGACGTCATTTTTTTTTAAAAGAATGCGCTTTCAAAGAACTGGTTGGTTACAGGTGAAATGAATAAAGATCGTGGCGTCAGATCGTGGCGTCACCTTCACGTTATAACGGTTTCTATTTGATTTGTTATTCGTGTGAGAATAGCGCACCTCAACATGCCCAGAGACATCCTGCCAGCGCTTTGGGGCCCCCTTGTAGAAAAAATTCTTTATTTATAATTAAATACATTTGTCTGCAACATTCGATTACCACGTAATATTGTAATTTTTATTTCTGTTTAAAGGATCCGGCAAAAAATTGACAAACTAAATTTAAAACAACTTGCAATTGCAGAAAAAACTTAAATCCTAATTACAATGAATTCAACGCTGGTGTTTTAATTTGCTGATCTTAAAGTTTCTCGATTCTTCCATAACGCAACTTTACAACTTTTTTACATAAGTTTCAAACAGTTTTTGACCACGCTCATAACCCTTTATCGCCGTGTATGGTAGTGTGTGTTATGAATACAAGAGGTTTAGGGATTTTTTGTTTGTGTGTGTTGGTGCAAAGAGAATGCTTAAGTTGCTGATTACGTTAGGCTGTGTAACAATCACTGCTCTAGGAAGGAAAAAAATATCTGTTAAAATAGCTACTATACTACTTCCTCTACATTTTTTCCGTTATGCGTATGGCTTGTTGCCCACTGATATCTTGCAAACTTGTTTAGGGATATATTCATTTATTTATTTATTATTTCATTGGTATATTTTCTTTTTCAATGCCTTCAAAGCGCGGAGAGCGTTACAGAAGGGAGTGTTAATGTTAAAAAGGCAGAAAGTTTTGTATATATATCGAGGTGATTTCTTACACAAGAAATGCGGTTTAGATACAGGAAGCAATGAGGTTTGAAGAAATTATACAGGGCTGGTGGTAATATACAGGTTCTAACTAATAAATATGAAGCGAGCGCACGAAAAAAAAGTAATTATAGGTATACCTATAAAAATCGGCATAGAAGCACAACCAAAAGTTCAACCCACAGAATATACAAGGCAAACATACGAACGCATGAAAAATAAAGTCAATCACCAAAAGAAAGTCAGCATAACAGATGATAATACCCAAATACCCGTACGATACAAATACAAACACGTATGTGGCCACCAAGAAGGAAACAACTGTTTACTGAGAACAAAGTAGCTTTCCGCGGCAGCACGAAATTGGCGCGTATCCCTGATTGTGGTCATTGAGATTGGCAAGTGGTTGATTTTTTTTCGGGATCAAATATTTAAAACACAGATTTGAATGGCGTTGCGAAACGTTAGCCTTGTAGGGATGATCAGTTATTGGGGGTATATATGAGGGACTCGTTGGCTCTAAGTTTTTCAGAATTGAGTAAGAATAGTAGGTCCTGTGACAAAGGTTCAATCGAGCTATTTCACTGCTTAAAAAAAAAAGATCGGGTATATTCAGGGTGAGCTTTATAGATGTTACATTTGACATGCGCGTGTAACTGGCCAAGATAAAACGTGCGCTGCTGTTTTGGGCGGATTCTAAAGCGTTAGTAAGACAAACGAGTCCCGGGTCCTATACTGCGCAGGCATATTCTAGTTTGGGACGGATTATTGTTTTGTACATCATCAATTTCAGGACTGGAGGGCCATCAGAAAAGTTACGTCGGAAGTACCCAAGAATCCTATTAGCATTGTTAATTATGTAAAACGCACGCTTACAAAGATAAAGTATGAGTTAAGTGGATTCCTAATTAGGCACCTGTTTTAGTTTGTTCAATTTGGCGGTCTTCGATTGTGCAAACGGAAGCTTGGGGAGGATGGAGATGCCGAAAAAGTCTCGTTTTACATTTAATAATGTTTAGACGCAGTTTGCAAATATGACACCAGTTACAGACTTTGTATAAAGCACACTGTATGTGTGACGAGTCGGTATTTGAAGAAATTGTTCGCTACAGTACATAATCATCCGCAAAAAATTGAAAGGAAGAGGTATTTCAGACGGGCAGATCATTGATATCAATGAGAAAAGGAAGGGGCCGAGAACCGATCCTTGAGGCTCGCCTGACGTGACTGAAAATTAAGAAGACAAGTTGTGTTCGATTAGAAGAAAGGTTTTCAATCCAAGGAACAATAATAGAGTCCAGTTTTACTTTGGGTGCTTCATCAGAAATAAGTGATGAAAGACAAGATCGAATCCTTTGGAGAATTCCAAGAAAATCCAGTTCACAGAAGATCCGTTATCGGGTCCCCCAAAATGTCATGGGTGAAAGAAATGAGCTTGGTCTCACACGGAATTGATGTCTTAAAGTCTTGTTGGCATAAAAAAAGGACAGAATGATTTTTCAGAAACTTAACCAGCCGGGAATAATTCTGTATTCAAAAAGCTTCCATGGGAAGCAACTTAAAGAAATCGCACGGTACGTTTATGGATTGTCTGCATCACCGGACTTGAATAAGGGTACCACCTTGCCAAACATCCAATCGTCTGGTAAGATACTGGTGCTTATTGACTGGTTGAAAATCTAACCAAGAATTATGGATGAATTAGTTGGGTGCTTTCGAGAAATCTTGAATTTATTCCATCTGCTTCCGAGGGCAATATTACCTTTGCAATTCAAATGAGCAGGATGACTCCATCCAGGTAAATAACGACTCGCTTTGTAGGTGGAAAATTGACCGCTTCGATGGGATACGAGTGAGTTTTCGGGGACGTTTGAGGGAAGATCTTTTCAAACATGTCGTCAAATTAAAAACAGCTCTTTGAAAGAGAACGGCAACGCCGGTTTCATCAACCTGAAATACTGGGTTGTTTTTCGGGTCACCCATTACAGTTGAGATTTTCTCAGTATTTTGAACAAGCAACAATTAGGAATATCAACGAAAAAAACGTGCGTTTCTTTTTTTACTGCCTAATTGAAAGCATAATTTCTTTGGCGGCACAAAGATTACTCAACTGGCCGGGTGCACTTTCATGCTTGTGGAACAGTGCCTTCTTTCTATTTAAAAGGCTCTTGAGAGAATAATAAACTAAGGGGCACAGTGCTTGCAAGTAATGATGCGCAAGATAATACTTTTTAATCAAAGCGTGAACCTTAACCTTAAGTAGGTTCCGGTTAGCATTTACTGTAGGTTAATAAAATTGGACCATAATATCATCTACGAAAGGTTGCAGCTCAGTGTTAATAGCTGAAGAGTCGATCGTCGATAAAGTGTCATCACCTTCATTTTATTGGCAGTTCGTTTGTTATGATGTTTATAGTAAAATGAATAGAACAATGATTCTAAGACTTTGCCTAAAGGCGAGCGAGTGGACGAGACCTGGTCAAGTGATTGAAACAAGGTCGAGTACGTTTGCGCTTGGTAAGGATGTGCGGGTCGGATGATTTGCAAGCTGTGAAAAATGAAATGTGCTACATGAGCCGAGAAATTCTGTTGCTTTGCGGGAGGAACAAGATGAGCTCCGGTCGCTTCGAGACCAAGTTATTTCAGGGTAATTGAAGTCGCCTAAAGTGAAGACTGGATATTTGGGCAATCTTAGTATAATGGTGCCTAATACGTCGTGAATATCAGGGCAAAGCGATGAGGGTGCCTTAGGGTGCCGATAACAGGCCCAAACGTAGTGTTTTTGTGCTTGAGGCGAATACATTCGCAACACTCTTCCATGGGAGTTGCAAGCGGAATACGGAACGACTAAGATGACCAGTGACAAGAATTACGACGCCTCCACCCAACCTTGTTCCTCTACCGCAAAGATATATGTAAAAAGATACCTGGCCTTGAAGAAATTTCGCTGCGCAAAACCTTCGCAGACAACCACCACGTTTCAGTTAGACTCACTGCATCAAATTACAAGTATCGATAAATGAGGATGATTCACCATGCTTATCAAAGACACTGCGAATGTTTGATAGCAAACAGGAAACTTCACTGATGCGACCTTTAACATATAGCTATGAAGCTATGAACTGGCAGTATGTAGCTGTTTGAGTGGCAAGAACACTCATTGGCCGAGGCGTCATCGTCGGGAACAATACTTTCGCACACAATGTCACTGGACGGAACGTAAACGTATAATTTCTATTAATTATCAATTGGATGTACCGAACAAAAAACTGTTGTCCCATACCTTTAGTAACTGAAATTTGCTTCTTCCGCGTATTTCGAGTTATTATGCGGAAGTCTTGACTAAGGCTCTTTACAGAAGGTTTTAGCTATGACGGGAAAAAAAGATCGAATCTTCGATTTTGAATTGTGAAAATTTACAATCACAAGCTGTGTTTTATTTGGAACAAACTTCCAAAGTTGATGGACGTCTTCTACTTCTTCAACCTGCCGCTAAATTTTCAATGCAAAAGAATACGCTTCATGAATCCTGCTTTAGGATCCCGACCAAGATTATGCCATGCTTTCACAGAGCCCACAAAAAGAAGATTTTGCTGCCGAGATCTGTTTTTGAATTAATCTCGAGAATGATTTACGGCGTCTGTTTCACTGAGCACAGCATTGGAAAATGATCGAGAGATGTCACAACAAGAACCGCCATCTGGCGCGGCAATTTGTTCTTCCACAGCTATCAGCCGTTTCATTTATGGCGGCTTCTTTTTTTTCCAAGTTCAGCTCAATTTCCTTAAATTTATATAGCTGTGAAGGCACCTCAACAAATTTTGTGTTCAGTGACATAAAAAGGGAAGAGACATCTGCTTTGGAAGTAGAGGATGGGGATACGGGGTTTTTATGCTGTCCTCATTAGTGATTAGAGAAGGAGGAAGTGCGTTTCCAGTTCTACCCTACCCCGCCATCCTGCTTTGTTGCGGTCCACAATAACGTCGGTGCCGAAATCGCTTCCTTCTTGTTTATTCGATAATTAAGACGGTATGCACGCACCGCTACAACTTCCTCTGCTTCTACAAGAATATCGTTATCATCATTTATATCACCCTTTCTATATCAGGTTGTTCCGGGTTTTCTTCAACATCACCACGTCGGAGCAATAAATTTATAAAAAGAACACAATCGCAAAATGAAAAAAGAAAAATACTTCATCTTGGGACAAGCAGCAAACAGACGTTTCTGAAGCTTTTCAAATACGAAGAAGGGTGCGGACCACCCAGGGTAAAATAACAGATGAGAACAAAACAAAACCGCATGACGGCCGCTTTCCCGTGTCTACTGAGTTTGCATGTGGGAGGATTGTCCTTATATAGGTGCTGATGAATTAATCTGGATGACATTGGGGTTGGTGTGGGAGTTCTATATAGAAGAAGTGTGGCGCGACTATCAGCTGGCAACAACGAGCGCTGTTGTGCCATCCCTCATTGGTGACGCCTGGCCCGTGGCGCTGCTCAAAAGGTTTTGTTCATGATATGACTGTAGAACACGACGGAACCGTATGAGGGCTGCTATCCTATTCCCAATTGATGCATTTTGAAGTTTTCCTTCCGTGCTTCATAGGTATGCGTTAAAATCTTCCTGTTAGCCGCATACGATTCTAAAGCCGTTTTAACAACACAGCTCATTAGGCTGCCAAAGGTTCTGCTGAATAGTTTTGAAATTCTAGTACAACGCTCTTGTTTTTTTTTTGTTTTGTTGGGGCATTTCTCCCACAGACTAGCGCACGCATCCAGTTAAGCAGTTATCGAGAAAACAACTGGGCCATCCTCGCTAAGGTAACTACAAAGCGAGCTCCAATTTAGGCTCAAGATAGAAGCTTCTGTAAACGCCATTTGACACGACAATTTTTTGACGCGCACACGGTCTCGTCGTCAGTATAACACGGGTTTTATTACATTTCCTACAACAATTAGGCATACTATGTTCGAAAACACGATTCTCCTCTGTTAAATACCGATCAGTTAAAGCACACAATGCCTTCAGTCTATTCACCAATCCTAAATATTACCCAGTTTAGCCGAAATATCGGACGGCCCAGCCGTGGCCGAAACAGGGGTTAGAAAGAGTGTGGTGTCTGTGTTAGGCGTTGCATTAAAGCGCTAACAAGGAGGAAAGGCTTCCCTCCACATAGGGAAGTCTGGGGGAAGGGATAACAAGACACAGCCGCTCCTGTAGCACTTCATTTTCACGGTGGCGTAGAGCGATGCACTCCTGTATAGAAAACATTTTGGGCTGCATAGAGATCAGGGGCATTTTCTTGCGTGAACGAGTGCCACCCGGTAGAACTGAAAAGGCTTCGCAACGTAATCCGCCACAATGCGAATGGTTGGACCAACCAACTTTTAAGCTTGATGTTTTAAATGTCCCATTGATCAAAAACGCCCTCGATGTTGCTGTGCAGTACTGAAAATTGTCATGGCTGTAACGAGTAAATATCAAAATGGTTGTTTGTTTGTTTTTGTTAAGGAAATAAACCCAGTTATACTCACAAAAAGCTGATTGCTTGAATTTAGCTAGTTAGGGGCGGATTTTTATAGATTCTGGTATGTTGGCTCAAAATATTGCGTTGAAATCTGTCATACAAAATTCCAGCCAGCAGTTATCTTTTAAAACCCGCTCTACGTTCTTGACACCTTTGGTTGGTCCCGCGCTTCATACAGTAGCCAAAAGACTCCTTCGTCCAATCTGGCGGTCGTAGGCGTTGGGAACGACCGGGGGTTAGCAGTTTTGCGTTTACCTCAATCTTGCTAGCAGTTCAGCCTTTACATCTGACTTAAATTGCATTTTCTAGCTTCCCGACCTTTTGGTTTATTTTCCGCGAGGCTTACCTTTGCTCTACATGACCGATAGCTACAATAAGTGACTTTATAGCGTCGGCTCTAGGCTTTCGGTAGAACGTAGGTGAACTTGCCAACCTTGATGGGTCGTTTCAATTGTTTAGGATGACATTGAAAACTGCCCCAGCCATTTTTATTATATGTTTAAGCACTTATGCGTTAGATGCAGATATGTTTTAATATCACTGTACCAGTAAAAAGCAGGCACAACCCATGCGGCGTATATACGGGACAGTACCTATAATAATGGTGGAAGTATAACGAAGACTGCTGCTCACTTCCCTTTTTCTTCCCCTCCCCCCGTTCCCGCTCACACATATACTCGCTCACACGTGGAAGTTGAGCTCCGGTGCCTTTTCGGCCCCTCCTGTTGTATGCGCTGCGGCAGCCTGTATGACTTATATTTATTCTCGACATCTTGAACTATACGGTTCTGTTTATGCTTAAGTTTGCAAGTGGGCACGCATTACGGCCACCTCTATGTGACTTCTTACTCAAGCCAGAGCAAGGAGTTACTTTGGGGTTACATTACTTTTGGTACGACCCGCCAAATGTTTGCGATTGGAAATATTTCGACTGTTTCGCCATAGTTACACTTAACCAAAGGCTGTTTACACACGTCGGTCTCCTACGTATTCTAACATCCCTATTGTTTTTGGGTCTATTTGCCTAGGGGTATTTTCTGTCAACGAGTACGCTAGAGCACAGGTGATCTTCAACGGCAGCTACGCCTTGCCTTTTACAAATTGCAGAAACGAGATCTAAATACCTGCGAAATAAATGCAGCGCACAAATTAAGCGACCTTAGAAACTTTCCAACCTCAGTCTCTTCAAAGGTGTTGGGCGGTATATTCCATATATCTCGGCTCCTACACCTGCAAAATAAGTAATGTTGCGGTGATTCATCTTTCACTTTGTCAGTGTTATTAGTTATCTATAAGTTGGTAGATCTTTGGAGGAGAACCTTGATTTAGTTAAGATAGAAGTTCAGGCTTTGAATTCAATTCAAAGCATTGCAGCAAAATAAAAGTGATGCGTATACAATATACGCATTTCGTGAAGTAATGTGATTTTTCGATGCTTTTGGTTCTTCTGAACGTGTCTTTGGGTCTTATTGTATAACGGTCTAGGATACGGCCTCCTCCAATCCTGCTTGCAATATTTTTTTCGAGTGCAGCAATTTTCAATGAAAATTTTCTCAATTAACAACTGGCCGAATATTGTTGTAATTAACAGTTATCGGGATTGTTATGATTTTTTTACGCAAGGTGTAGCCTTCACTCTAAGTACTAGGTGGTTTGCTCTGCACAAAGTAGCAATAAAACACCTCGAATACACAAAAAAGGAATAGTACTGTACACTATTATCAAGTTTAGGCAGAAGTAATGTACAGTTGCTCAAACGTACAAAATACATTTTGTATCGTCCGCTGCTCCGACACCACTGTTCATCGCATTGGCATAGGAGGGATAGCGCCGCATGGCTAAGCACGGGGCTTGACTCCGAACCACTGCTTTGCTTCTAAAAAAGCCCACTCTAGTCTTAAAGAACTAATTGAGCCACACCCCACATGCGCATGCTCCTGCAGACAGATCTTAATTCTCGCAAACTTTGATGCCTTCTTCGATTTGTGCCCGTACTCGTTCTTATAAATCATGCAGATGATTTATGTTGCACAATATCCACTTTAAACAGTGGACACGCGGATTTCGTATGCGAAGCACAATCCATACGAAAAGGATTTTACTGTTAAGTAAAAAGACAGCGGAAATTCTGCTTATTGCACTCATTCACATTGCTCTCATCTCAGTCCTCTGTACCAGCACAGTTCTACAGCTAACCCACCGAGATCGGCCAGCTTGCACCTATTCCCATGGAGCCCAATCAACCCGCGACAGCCATTCTCAGTTTCCATGAAGTCACTTGGCACTCCCGGCTTCTCTCGCCGGCGCTACTCTCCACACCACTGATCACTCTCTATTACCGAGGGAGAGTACTGGCGCCTTTTGTAAACTAACAACCTTCCCTGTCGCGCCAGACTACACACAACCTATACATAAGTATTACCTTCTCCCCGATTTCCCCAATGTGGAGCCCACAAAACAGTTGCTCAAATCATTTGACAATGCCCTCGAAACTCATTCCCTCTCATCTCTTGTGTGGAGCACTGGGAGGCGGCGTAAGCTCGCCTCCGTGGGTCCAGCAAGGACTCGCTGAATTATCAGCTAAGGTCAACGCCGCCCTCCAATCGCGGGCCGCCACTTGTTGTTGACCCAACTTGTACAGAATAAAGTTTTCCCTCTCTCTGTCTCTGTCTCTCTGTCTCTCTCGACATTAAATACTTTAACTTGCCTTCACTAGGTTTTGCTGTACTATGGTGCCGTTGTACAACTTTCCGTTCATGTACCCGCGTACTGCACTTCAGTCAACTATTCCTGTATGGGCTTTTTTTAAACAATACACGCTTCTGCTGATAATTATCTGTACTCCTGTAGTGTTTTTATCCGCACATGTACTCTGACTTCAACGATCTTCTATCGAGTACCCGCGTTTACTAACGTGCGCTTGGGAGAGGCCTTGAAACGGTGATTCAGGGTAAGTGTGCTATTTAATATTTAATCAATGTGGTGGGTTTGGGGCACTTGACAAAATAACCCCTAGCTGGAATACCAGGGCCCCATGTTTTAAGAGAGCTTCTTATTCTGCGGGTATTTAACATAATTTAAATGATTTAACATGAATTATTTAACATGATATAACATGATTTATTCTGGTGGTATTTAACACGCAACATCGTGGTCAGCAGCGCAACACCTTAACTTATCCGCGGCGGGTTAATCAATTAGTTAAGACGGTGTCAAACAAAAACTTCATTTTGATGACACTTCTAGACGTGGCTGCCCTTTGAATGTAAGTTGCACCTGAAAAGGGTGCTCCGGTCACTGAGCCTCTCATACTCGTTCACAGATTGCGCAGCCGGAAATTGATGATGATGATCGGTAGAAGGCCGCCGCCCGGTTTCAAATTTCTTGCGGACGTGCCGGCATCATGCGCGTGAAATAGACTATAATTTCTGTGACGTGGGGAAAGCTATGTCATCGCGTCATGTGGTAAACCTAAACTATAATGCTTAAATAGGTGTCAATTTAGACTACCTCCGACAACATACCAAATGTAGTTTTACATCGTTATGCTGAATTGTTCTCGCCCTTTGATTTTATATTTCGCTTATCCTCATTTTAAGGCTCTATATCATCATATTGCGGCACTTTTCATGTGATCACAGTACGTCAGAAAGGTAAAAAAACACGTAAAAAAATAAAACTTGTTATGCGAAAATCGCAGTATCCAAAGGTGGTAAAGAACTGAGGAAAATATGCATACAACTTCAGTACTTCACTTTTATTGGGCAACCTTGGTGTAGCTTGTCAATTTAAACTACACTTGTCTTCAGCGCCTAGGTGTACCTTATTCTGGAACGCAAAAAAAAAACATGCCGGTATTCTCCGCTTTAGTGGACACCGTTTGGTACTACAATCCGCCTCAAACCTTCGTCTTCAATGTCCAAGAACAGAGTGATGTTGCCAACGTCTCCGCATAGGATTGACCCGTCGACGTTCACTCATCCGCTCTAGCTTCCTTGAACCATATAAACAAGACGTGTTCCATCAGCTTATGCTTCTCACTTCACGTTTGTTTTACACCCGGGGCCGAAAACTTCCAGCTTTTATTGAAGTTTCCCTTTCTGACCCGAAATAGTGCGGCGATTGTAAACTGGCAAAGCAACCTCGCATGCGAAGTCCGGGCGCTTTCTTTTCGGGTTCTCTTCACATTTTGGTGCAATTTCGGCTTCTAAACTGAGCGCCTCGCGTTTAGTCGAAATTTTTACTAGCTCTGCAGTAGAATCACGGACAGCAACAAGGCAGACAAAGGCGACAAGAATTCCTCGGCACCACAGCAGCACCCCCAAGAAGCGGAACAAAGCACAAAGAAAGCAAAGCTGACATTGGCAAGCACGGCAAAAAGTCGGAACAGAAAACGCTGCCTGCCGAGAGCTTTGAGCATATTTCTTGTTTTTGAAAATTTTCGCTAAATTTTACGGTTCAATTCTTAACATACCATCAGCATTAAACGGAGCGGCTACCCCTGCAGGGATGTTATCGTCGCAAAACCTGTGCGGCTGAGGTCTCAGCGGCTCTGCAACCTGCAGCTCGAGTATGGCCCATGGCAGAATAGTTCTTCTACCTTTATAACTGATCCTAATGTTGCGGAATATTACCCTACTCATATCTGAGTGCGTACACTCCGTCCTTGCGGATGGCTACCTTCCTCTTGGTTACTTTCAAGCTTCCCCTTATTTTCAGGGTTTTTTAATCCCTGAGGTTTGATAGGAACGAATCTCGTTTGTTTTACTTCTATTACCAATATTTGCCGGCTTGGTTAGTTCCATCCCGTCCGGAACACTTGACCCCTTCATGGTATCACTTCTTCGCACAGACTCCCTTCGTTTTCTTTGTGTTGATGTTAGAATCCTAATTGTTGTATCCCCAATACGTTCTTCTGGTTTACTGGGTGATGATGTTATGTTATCATTTATCCCGTGTATACTGATCCTGTTCTGCTCGTTCAGAATAAATAATTTGTATTGAGTTATTTTAAAGTCCTGCGATGTGGCTCTGACTGAATCCATGTGTGGATTCTCAGTTTTCACAAGTTTTATTCTTCCTTTTTCTGAGAATAAACCTGAGCTTGGATCCAACCATCCTGTGATCGCTGCTGCGAATCATACTTAGCACCCCTACGGCATGCATGACACCCGGTTTGTCATAGAAAATGAAGTCAATTTCGTTTTCAGTTGTACCATCAGGAATTTGTCTCGCCCATTTTCTATACTTTCGTTTGAAAAAAAAAATGTGTTCAGGAATCTCACATTCTTTCTCGCGGCAAATCCCAGCAGTGTATCTCCTAGACCGTTGCAGCTGTCTATTCCGGAGTTTCCTACTGACCTTTCTTCAATTTGCTTCTTCCCGAACTTTGCGCTAAAGTCTTCCACTACAATTGTGAACTGCGTTGTTGGGTTCTTCATTGCTGATTCGACATCCTCGTAGCAGCCGTCTACCACAACATGACACACCAGGTGTTTGGTGCATAGGCATGCACAATCTTCACTCTGCTTCGATTGTTTAGCTTGATCACAACAGCCAGGACTCTCACGCTAATGCTGAGTAACTCCTCCACGTTTCGTGCTATTTCTGCGTAATAAAAATCCCATCCCACCCCAGGTTCTCTCTCCTCTTGGGCTTATCTGAAGCACCAAATATGCCCCAGAGTGAGGTTCATGAAGGTATGTCTTGTTCTAATAAGTTCGCTCACGATAGGATATCCCACTTAATGTCCTACAGCTCGCCTAATAATAGCACTACGTTACCCTCGCTAAAATAGTGCCTGCGTTGAATGTTGCCAGGTTGAAATTCCCCACGCTAAAACCAATACATACTATGTTCCGCAATTTGTCTTGCAAAAACAAGAAGCTTACCTGAAGGGGGCTAATTGAGGGTTTGAAACATTTTTACGAAAACGTGCACCAAAATATATTCTCGTGTAAAAACTCTTGCAGCTCGATCTGCTGGATACCGAGTTACCGCGTTTGTCAGTAGATAGGGAACCCACATTTCTGTTCGCGTTCCTGTTTGTCTTTGTCCGCACGCATAGTAGATCCTAGGGGAGTAGCTACAGAGGCAACAAAATGGGCAGATAAGCGAGAAAAAGGGGTCGTTTTGTTCAAGGCCCCGGTTCTAAATAGACACTTGCACTAGCAATAAATAAATGAACGTATAAACGCAACGCCAACTGTATTTTCTCATTGGAATTAATTTGATGAGAATAAAGGCCAACTCAATTGTTACCACATCGCAACTCTTAACGTTATCCTATGATACCGCCGTCTGTACGGTATAAAATCGAAGCTTGTAAGGAAAAGCTAATGTGTGCTAACATGTTTGAACCAAACTATAGGACAGTGCCACAAATCACATGCAGCACCGAGGAAGTCGGTCTTGCAGTGTGAGTGAACGTATAATTTGCGACCTAGTAAATACCAACCTCTGCTGCCCAACCAAATACATGGTTTATACATTGTGTCTAACACAACACTGTCTGAAAATTGCTCCAAACGAAGTATATACGCATGATAGGGGCCAGCGCGTCGCGCTTTGTAATGCTATTCTGGGAACGAATGTGGCCAGTAATATTTCTAAAACGAACGGTTGGGCAGTTGGGGCATTCTGCTTAGGAACAACGGAAACACCACCGGATATTTTAATAGGGCACACACACAGTGCAATGTACACAAGAATATGTTTGCTTATAAGCTCATTTATTTGGCGCCTACCTGATTGACTGCATTTCCTTCATTGCCATACTAATTTCGTTTCTTTGACTAAGAATGCGCTTTTCTAATAACGGCGTGGTAATAGGTGACACGAATAAATTAATATCGTATCATCCCCTTCACGTCTTAACTGTGTTCTAATTGATTGTTTACAATGGTGTTAAAAGCAGACCCAAAGTGCGCAAAGGCATCCTTCCTTAGTAGTGGAACTTCCTTCCTGAGCAAGTGCTTTCTTTAAAAATAAAATAATTTGTCGTTAGCAGTTTATTCAAGCAAAATGCTGTAATTTTTAATTGTCGTTTCAGCAACCAGAAAAAATAAATTGATTTCAACAAGTGGAATATAACTATTTGTTCTTTTGAGAGGCATTTCAATACTTCGTGCAACCATTTGAAATTTTATGTATTAGTTGTTTAATTTGACCATTTTCATTGTGTTCTTGAGTAGGCGTGTACACCGGCCTTATAAGTTTTTAAACAATTGATACATGCGCTAAACACTTACAAATGCAATCATCTCATCGAATGTGCCTTCAATTGTTTCAGTGTTGTGTTACTTCAACGTTTTGGACTGCGTAAAGCGGGTTGTTTGCTAACTCACACATAGATTGAGCACTCGTTCAAATTACGTGTTGGTGTACTTTCTGATGCGTGCTGGTCTTTTGTATTAAGGCTAACTCATGGTGCCGCGTGTCTTCGCATCCAATCGCAACCGGCGATGTTTTCACTGCTGTGGCTTGTGCGGTCGATTCTTCTGAGTCACTTAGAAAATGAGTTTGGCAGCTCTATGCCAAGAAGCATACCTGTTACGCTGGCTCGCGCGCTTCATAGTAGTCAGGAACAACATCCTGAGCATAACTATTGTACCGTATTGAGTTTCAGCTTGTTTCTGCAATCTCTGTGTGAGCACCTGAGAACTTTTTGTTGTATAATTTTTGGAGTAGCTTGTTCCATAACCACAGGATTTGTTGGTGAAAGTGTTGACTGCCCGGTGTACTTGGAAACTGTTTGGGGTATTTTTCTTTTTTTTATACGCCAACGCTGTTTTCAATAGTCGCTGCGCGCTGATATGTGTTTTTTTAAGAAATCTTCTTTTCCACTAAGTATGACAATCACATCAAGGGATTTTTTTGTGCGCGGATGGCGCTACAGAAGGGAGTTGTAAGGTTGCAAATACAAAAACTAGTGTACATGGCGAGATCGTTTAGGATACGCAAAAAATGCGGTTTAGATCAGCAAACAATCATGTTTTAAGAAATTATCCATTGCTAATGATAGTATACAGGATTAAACAAATAAATAAGTACAAAGGAAGCGTACGAGAATATTTTAATTTTCGTATTCCTATCAAAACATCGAAATAAAAAGCACAATCAAAAGTTCAAGCCAAAGAATCTACAAGGCGAACATATGAACAAACGAAAAATGAACTCACTCACCCAAAACGAAATCACCACAAAAGATCAGAATACCAAAATACGTGTACTATAAACATACAAAGCTCGGATCTGGATAACCAGAATGAACCAACTCGTCACTGAGAACGAAACTAGCTTGCTGCGGCCGCACGAAATGTGCGCGCATCGCTGATTGTGGTCATTGAGGTTGGCAAGTGGTAATTTTTTTACGTTTTCGAAAATAAAGAATAAAAAAAATAGATTTATACGGTATTGCGAAACGTTAATATTGTAGGGATTTTCAGCTCTTCGGGATGAATATGAAGCACTAGTTAGCTGTTCGTTTTTTTGGAATTGGGTGAAAAAGATTCATTCTACCTATTTTTCTGCGTTAAAACGATTCGGTATGGTAAGGGTAAGCTTTATAGATGTTACATTTGGCATGCGGATGTAGCTGGCGCAGATAACACGTGCGCAGAAGTTTTGAACGGATTGTGAAGCGTTAGTAAAACAAAGTAGTCCCGGGTTCCATACTGTGCAGGCATATTCTAGTTTCGGGAGCACTAGTGTTTTGTACACCATAAATTTCAGGACTGAAGAGGCCCCAGAAAAATTATGTTTGAGGTACCCAAGAAAGCTATTAACATTGTTAATTAGTTTATTCTCGCGCGTTGCCCAAGATAAGTTATGAGTTCCGTGGATTTTTTAATACGTATATGTTTTAGTTTCTTCAAATTGGCCGTGTTCGATTGTGTAAACGGAAGCATGAGGAGAATTGAGAGGCCGAAAAGTTCTAATTGTTTTACATTTATAATGTTCAGACGCATTGTTCAGCACGTTCAGCACGTGGCCGCTCTGCTCCGCGAAGCGTCGATGCCGAGAAGTGGAGAGAATTGTAGATAGCCTCCATATGTGCGCTGTACACCCTACGAGGGAAAAACCACTCGGTCGTCTGCTACGGTACCCCTCTGCGCCGTACTGCTTGCGATAGCTGGGGAATTTCGCAGTCAGAAGGTCTGAGCGGCACGGCCAAGCGCCGTAGCAACCGACGGAGCTGATTCACCCGCATAGAGTGATCAGTGCGCATGTGCAGACTGTCTGCGATTCTCGCCACTTCTCGGTGTCGGCGCTTCGCGGAACGCAGCGGCTACGTTCTCTCCGTTTCCATTTATCAGTGGCCGCACTGTACTTTTTAAATCGCTAAACCAACCAAAAGAAGATTGTTGGTTTCTAATCGATGTTCAAAGCACACATGACTAGTTATCACATATCACGGGGTATGAAGCATATTCTGGTCCCCAATGGATATCTGTGTTACAGTGTACTAGCGAATGATTGCGAGAATAAAAATTGCAATCTCCATGCGCAATATGTTCTTAAATTGTCTGAGAGCCCTCATTGCGCTTTCCGCTTGCGTGCTTTCAGAATGACTGCATCACATGAAAGAAAATTGGTTAATCGCTCCAGCGAATCTCCCAGCTTAGTTACCATCATCTGCCCAGTAGCCTTGGGGTAGTGCTGCAGGTGGAAGGCCGTTAAAAATACCGTAGTGGGAAGACATTATTATGTCTTATGATGGCTCCATGAGATCGTAGTAACGAACCTGCAGTATGAATACAATATACATCGGCGAAGGCGCAATGCGTTCGCAATCAAACCGCGTAACGAGAAATGTGCGCCTTGAAATCCTTATCTGTGTAGTGGAGGCTGGGTGTGTTGGCTGTGAATCACTTGACTTTTGTCTGGTGTCCCTGCGTTCGATTCCCTTTCATAGCAGTGACTTCAGCCCTAATCCTTATATTCACCCCTGGTGGAATAAATGACCAGACAAAATATACCCTGAACTCCCCATTGAGTTGGTATGACTGTATAACGGAAGCCTAATACGACCAGCATGAGATACGCTGTTTCGGGTTCAAGAACTGCCATCGGAACTGTAAGGTCTGTGCATACAAAGCACGCAAGGAGACCCCAATGGGCCTCGAACTTTACGTTTCCTATTGCGTATACGTAGTGCAGTGATTTGGAAAAGGAAAGTAGATGCAATGTCTTGCTAAACAATTGCATGTCATCAAAGGCCGTCGAGTTTGATACCCGTCCCTACTCGTTGTTTTGTTTATTTTTTGAAGGCGGGTAGCAATTCAGGGTGTGTTCTGTGCTCAAAATGCCTGGTCATAGCCTCATCAAAAACTTGCAATTTTGGACCGCTAGAACGATTTTAGAATGCTAAAAGTACCTGACTTCAAAATATCAATATATGGAAACCAAAATAAAGCACTGACGTTACATATCACGGAAGGCGGAAATATTTGTACAAAGGAAATTCAGAAGGAGCCGCCATTCAAGGCTAATTTGGTTATGTGGTTTCTTCCCTGCAGAAAGTACGAATATTTAGAAGTAGTTCCCACCCAATTTTTACATTGCTAATGCGGTGATTGATAAATAACTGTAAATCTAGGATTATGTTGAGTAGTTTGGCTGCTCAGCACGAAATACACCGCAAAGCAGGGCACACAGTGTCTTTCAAGAGTTATTGTATATGGCAACATGCCATGTTCTTGTCTGTCAGTATGAAATATTTTGCTATGCTACGGAGGCACAAATAACAGTTATGTAATGCGCAGGGTTCATTATTGTATTATTCCTCGCTCTCGAACTCACAATATATATATGATGACTTCACTGGTTTATTCATCTTTCAGACTGTCATGAATGATTTTCTTGATTACGATCTCCTGGCCAGAGCAACCATTCCAGTGTAACGCAATCCCTGAATTGCTGGTTAGGTAATGACATTTATTCCTGAGAAATCGGCATGTTGGCGTTGCAAGTTTACCTTCGCCATGTTATACTTGTGTCTGCTTCCTGTATTCTGAGTTACTTATGACTGGAACGTTTGGCCAATCGCAATTGCTGGTATTTGTTCTTGCTTTGCCTTTGATTTTTTTTTTACATTGATTTTGAGGCAATGTCAAATCGCTGCAGGTCAAGCTGCGGGTATCGGTGAGGTCCTTACGCCGTAAAACACAGCATTAACGATAGCCTCAAGTCGGAGTGCTGTCACATGCACCACGCCCAGTGCAGCCGGCTAGCCGTTAGGTTCATCGCATAGAAATAGTGACGTGGAGTCCAGTGCTTACTCTTACATCTGCTAACTCAAAAGATGTCAGGTTGCAGGTATCTGGAACCAATATTCCTTTCGGTGCTGATAAAAAACATGATTTAGATTATCAACTTCCCGCGCATCCTCCTGTTCTGCTGCAAAGGTGGTCGAATGACAATAGTTTTCAGACATCTCTGAAACGTAACAGGCTCTACGCTCTCATCCACCGTTCAGTCTCTTATCCTCGCCTGTCCCTCACCGAATGGTTATCGCACTAAATATTGTGTCAATTTCCATAACTTTGACCGCCTTCGCAAAACCCGTGGGCGATTCTGTGGGAGCGCACGCAACTGGCCGCATTTTGTAACGCGTTGCTTTTATTTTATTTCACAAAAAATTGGAAAGCTTCGCACTTGTGGCTCGAAGACTGGGCTAACAGCGAAGCTGGCGGCCCTACCAAGCTATTTCCTGGTTCGGGAAAGTTTATGCGCGGCTACGCTCGAAGAGTCAGCCAAATTTTCTCGGTGATTATGCTAAAAAGAGTCGGTCAAATTTCTTATGTGGTGTCCTCGTTGCCCCCTCAAAAATCAATAAACACTCACTCATTGAAGTTTGTACGATGTACGCCCGCCTACCGGCTTCACGGTGAGTCTCCAAGAGTTACGGAAGGCGGGACGGCACGAGTATTTTCTCAAATTGTGTGTACTCCTTCGGTGGCCACCCATCTGTGGTGTGTCGAGCGGAACCCTTATTGAAATGTTGATTAACGTTATTGCTTCTCAGTATTTGGTCTAATCCTTCGAAAATGTTCTCGTTAATCCGGCAAAACTTCACCCTCGTCGCATGAAGCGATAGAGCGAGCCGCCCCGCGACGAGGTCCCAATGCCGCGCTTGTATCTGTTTAATCGCTCCTACGACGTGTAGCGACACGAGTCCTGCCACAGATGGGTGAGCCAAAGCTAGAAGAAAGCGGCGGTGCGGCCGCGCGCGATTACATCATCGCATGGCAAGGTGTTACTGCATACGGACAGCAGTCCCACCACCTGATTAATAGCGGAGCATATCTTGTTTTGGTCATGTACTGATATCCTGCGGCAAACACGCGTGAGTTTGTTAGACATAAGTGGAGTGAACGTGTAGGAACAATGGCGGTGGTTTTAGTTTTTTGCAGTACTTTCTGGTAGTTTTCCTGTTGACTAGTTGTTTCAACTGTTGCCAGGTTGTCCTAAGCCAGGGACGTGCCGTCGAGCTGGCGGACTGGTAGTTAGAAAGGCACAGATGCAGGCACACAGGCACGTTAAATGTTTGTGTTAGGGGAAAATAAAAAGGTTACGGTCTTTAAAAACGAAACAGCCGAAAGAGAAGCAGAGTGAAATGCTGAAAACACGTCCCCATCTACACGTGCTTATCCCGTAGTAGAAACATTGGTAGCGTCAGCTTGTGTATGCAACAGCACTGTCTAGAAAATTTCAGGCTGTCATTATGAAGCATTGAAAAAGAAATACTTGAAATATGTGGCTGTCTACGTACATTGAAGGCGGAAGGTTACTGATCCTTATTTGGAACGCTGTACTGCAAATTTACTTTTCCTTCCCTTTCCTGGCTATGAGGTCCGGTGTTTTGGCGCAAAAAATTTCGATCAGCTTCCTTTCTTCTGGTTACATTGCGTAACGTTTCGGTGTGACGTGCCAGGCACTCGCTTACAACTTATAGGCTTCAGCCTGTTCGTTTTGCGAATTTTTTAAAGTACGCATATTAGCCGCTCCAATCTCTTGATTTCTGAAACATCTATTAGTGTGTAGGGGCCACGGAGAAAGAAAATAGTGGCGACACCACATTGTGTTTCCATTGTGCATTAATATTTACGTATATCAGACCTCTTGCAAGGGATTTTCCACTTAAACATGCATCCAAAATTGACACAGTATTTTATCCACACAGGTTGGAACTATGAGTCTCATTTAAATCAATCATGCTGCACCGGCTAAGGACACAAGTGTATCTCTATAGGTAGTTCGAGGGAGCTTACGTAACTTCTTTCTGATATACGTTGTTATCTAGAAAGGCACAAAGCCTCTCATGCCTTTTTGCGTTTCTTCACTGACACTAACGTTCGAAATCCAATACATGCTGACTTCTTACGGGCGTAAATGATTAGGAGGGAGTGAAACATAATACCGATTCCTTCACTATTGCGCGCCTCATAGCCGATGGCATAGCTTCGGCGAGCTAAATCCCCCAAAAGAACCAAAGAAAAGCGCGTAGACCAAAGGTACTCTCCGTACATTTTATTGTCACAGTGGCGGTCACTCATAATGTTTAGGAGAGTTTTTGTTTTAATTAGATGGCGTTTTTAGGCCCTTTATTTAGTTGTCCGCTGCCTGCAAGCCATCCGCTTTCACACGTACTAATTGAGCCTCCTGGAAAAAATGCGCCACTGCTGCCAAACAGAAGCAACGACTTAGACAGTCAAAGGCGAGGCTGGAGAGGGAGGCGGTCTTGCTCTCTTTACTCACCTTCGGAGTTTAAAGCATCAATGGTAAAAGCAGGAACTCCGTTCCAAAACAATCTCTGGACATCGATGTAACGCTCTGGCTTCGTACATTTTAATACCCTAACGTAGAGATGACTCTATGTGGATTTCAACTCCCTGCTTTCTGAATCAAATATAGTGTGGAACATTCGAGTCCTCACTGGATATTTTTGGAAACATAACAGCACTCCCCTGCGTATGTTTTTATCTCTTGTGCAAAAAATCAATCACCCGTTTCCGCACTCAAGGAGTGAACAAAGGCTGCTGTACGATTCTTTCCTGTGTAACACCAAACAAGATTTTCTGTGACCTAACATTTCGACTGCATAATATATAGAATGTACAGGCAGGCTACACCAACAAAGTAAAATGCACTAAAACAGTAAACTCTACGTGAGTATTGGTGTTCCCACAATACGGTCTACACTATAGGTATACAAGAATGGTTATCTATGCAAAAAATTTCACCATCTTCCCGTAGGGGAATCCTGAGGAGTATGCGAAGCAGCCATGGGGTCGACTCAAGTTCCCATTAGTTCAGATGCGCGAGCTTTCGTTGCATGAGTTGCAGCTTCTTGGCGGCGTTGACCTTTCCTTTCGGCTTCGCGAGCCCGAAGTTTGGGAACGGCCTGTCGCCGCTGCCGTTTCGTGACAGCGGCTCGAGCCCTCTTCACCGCGCTGTCTGCGGCGCTGACACTGGCGTTGACTCTGACTCATCGCGGCTTTGCGGGGTCAGAATGAGAGGAGCGGAATGAGTCATTCACACCGAGGAGCTACAGTGGCGCCCCCAGTAGAGTATGAAGCGACTACCGCAGGTCTTGCCATTCGTTGCGATATCCCGGAAAGCACAGCAGCTTCGGAGAGGAGAGGAGGAATGTCGGAGAGGTGAGGAGGAATGCCTCGCATACTGCTCAGGGCTCCCCTACGGGAAGATGACGACGGTGGTTGGACGCGAACCTATCTCGTGAAGAATTCTTTGGTTGGCCATTCCCTAGAGGCATCCTTCCACAATCATAAACAGCGATGCCTGGCCAGGCATGCGCAGTGGGGATGTGGTACTGTATCTTCCCGTAGGGGAACCCTGAGTAGTATGCGAAGCAGCCATTGGGCCGACCTAAGTTCCCATTAGTTTGAAGTTCGCCGTTTCCGTGGACGTTCAGCTTCGCGTGCATTCGTTGTGTCAGCAGCTTCTTTTTGTAGTTTCAACGAGTGAAGGACATAAGGCGGGTTCGTCGCACATGCTCCCGTCTCGGTTTGTAGCGCAGTGGGAAGAGCACCACGTACCTGCCGTTGCGGCGAGAGAGTCGTGGGATCGAAACCGGGCGCCGCCTATTTCTTTTTATAGTGGACTGCTTTGACGCCCGCCCAAGCGCTTAAGGGGACTGAAGAGACGCGAATGCGCAGTACAGTGTGGACGGCGGACAACAATGACGACAACGAAGGAGGGAGGGACATAGCCCCGAGCATGAGATGCTTCGTATCTAATAAAAAGGAACAAACCCACCGCGGTGGCTCAGTGGCTAATGCGTTTCCCTGCTGAGCACGAGGTCGCAAGTTCGATTCCCGGCCGCGGCAGCCGCTTTTCTGATGGATGCGAAAAGCAAAAACGCCTGTTCGTACGAGATTTTTCCGCACGTTAAAGATCTCCAGGTGGTCAAAATTAATCTTGAGCCCTCCGCTACGGCGCGCCTCATCGCATGCGTTGCGTCGGCGCGTTCAATCAATAGAAATGGAAGAAACTCCTTTTCCCTATAGTTTTGCTGACTACTTTTAGGAAGTAACAGAGTACAGTATCAGATATTGTACGATACACTAACATTTTAGTAGAGGGCCCATGTTATGAGTATTCATGGGGTCCCTTAATGTTCTTACTAAGTGTTCACGAAAGGCATTCTCTGCAGTAGTTGATAAACAAAATCTGTATTGTCGCACACATGTTCAAACAGTCTGCTTGCAGCCTGCCAATTCTGTGAAAATTTAGACAAATCTTCAAACGCAGTGAAACAGCCGGCATCCGGCAGTTATGACAGCCACCCCGTTTTGGGAGAATTCGAGAGATTATTCTTCTGTGCGCACTGAAGATACGTGCTTGGGAAAATTGACGGTGAACGTGTTTACTTCTAGCCCCCCAGGCATTTCCCTGATACGCGCCAATTGAGAAAGAAGGTGCTATCTTCTCCTTAACAAAAATGTCAGAAAACAACGTGGCGTGGCAGCAGCCCAAGGGCAGAGAGAATGCAGAATAACGGTTACTAGAAACCTTGGTACAGAAGTTACTTCCGCTATCCAACCACTGCCAGGCAGGCAGTGCACGGCATACCAGCAACGGAAACGGAGGTCTGTCGTATGAAACGCAACCAGAGCTGCTCACACTTCGAGCTATAAACATTTTTTTCCGCAGCACAAAGGCAACATGTTTGAGCGTAGTTTCACGGTGCATTAAAGAAGATCATGTTTTGTAAAATAAAAGTGTGCAACATTAGCAACTAAAAAGGCTTCATGTCTGCAAATGATCAAAAAAACTTTTTCGATCTTTTCTTGTTTTTATTTTCGGGTTTTGTTTTGTGCTTAAAAATTGTTTAAGACATATGGTCGTGATTTCTAATGACTAAATGACTAAACCCACTATGTCTTTTATATCGATTTCCCTGTACTTGTATTTCAGTGCGGGAGATATTTGGTGATGCGTGAAACTCCACACATTATATATTGTGTGTGCGGCCCGTGAAACAGTGAAACAGCCGGAGTCCGGCAATTAAAACCGTCTGGACCAGGCGCCGATGCGGTATTATTTCTCCTAAGATGTTGTATAGTTCGGAACAGGTAACGTCCGAGTATTTCGGATGTAGGCTTTCTGGAACGTGAGGTAGAGAATTTGAAGCAGAACATAGTTGTGCCCGCCTCTACAGACTCATCAGCTATAAAATCAGTTTTTATTTTTTTCTATTGTGAGGTCTTTGCAGGAGATTCGCTCGAGCCGATGAAAGACGTTGGGCACTGTCGTTGGGCACTGGCGAAGAAATACGTTGGGCACTGGCGAAGAAATACGGCCTTGCCAGCTCCCGTCTACGTCCCAGGGCCGAGCCGCCATTCGAGACCTCCATATTCCATGGAGGACTACGAACATCACAGGCCCACTGAGCCACCGCGCTGTGTTTTTCACCGGGATTTATGCCGACATCAACAGTAGGTGACCTAACTAAAACAGGGTACAAATGATTCACCCTTGTCTGATAGAAATGAAGGAAGGCATAGATTATAAGCCGAAAATAGTAATATTAGGTGCCACTCTAAAGCGTTTAAGCACTTAAATTTTCAAAATACTTTTCAATATTCCTTCCGTTAGGTATCCGCTGAAAGCTCGGTTTGGTAAACTACAGACGCCCCACGTGGCCAAGATAATAATAACACTACAGATAGGTACGAATAGAAAACATCCACGTAGTAATTCTCTGCAGAATTGTCGACAAGCAGTTAGTTCCCAAATCACAATCCCGAAACGCAGAAATTCTTTAGCAAATTTTTGCCCACAAGCAAGTTGGAAAGAGCAAGGAATAGAGAAAAAAACTATAAGACTTACTCAACCACTGATAACGACCCGAATATTGCAGATCCTGCCGTACCACAAATTACCCGCGACAATGAAAGTGAGACATCATCACTAGTAAAGAATACAAGTTAGTTCTAGACCTCGTAATTTGCACCTTTAGAGGAACTAAGAAAGGGTGGATTGCCAGGTTAACAAAATGAGCACGCATAGATGGCTATAAAAGAAGGCGACGCCCATTAACTCGATGTAGAGATAAAATAAGAGCACTGGGAGCAAGGAAACAGCAAGGAAACAGCCGATGAAGGTCAATAGGAGAGTCCTTCATGCTGCAGTCACCCTAAATGAGATATTGGTGATAATGACGATGAATATGTCCTCAACGTGTGTCTTCCTAACGCGTTTCAAGAAATCGGACAAGCAATGCACTCTCCTGGTACCAGCAAAACGGTTGAAAAAACTAAATTGGAAGGGGCCACCATACCCCATTTGAAAAGAAACAGCCACCCCAACGCAGAAAATTTAGGCACCACCACCCCTTTGAAGGGAAACCACTGCGCACCAAGATAGACATGGCACCGATCCAGCGACACCGCCCAAAAACTATCCTCTACCAAGATTTGATACAATCCTACACAAAAATGGGCGGAATGGCAGGCTTAAGGTGATGCGGGGAACGTTTCAATACCATAATGCCACAGTATACACCGATTCCGTGTTGTACGAAAGGACAAGGTACCCGATTGCGTAGTTACGCACTCTGGAAATCTTAGTAAATGCATGATCCTTCAACATACACGAATAAAGACGTCGAATGTGGAGCCATTGACTTGGCAATCCAAAAAGCGGAAGTCTCAAATAACCCATAACATCACTACAGACTCACAATGCTCATTGTACAGTTTTCTGGAGGCAGAATATCAATGACTTCGGTAAGATATTCTTTCCATAATGCAGAAAGTAACGTAACCTGGACAGCTGAATTGAAAGGTCTGAATGCGAACGACGCCCTATACAAGAGGCACACGAACTCACATACAACGCTCTTGTGACACCAACTACCACACCGTCCGCTTCGAAAAACGTTACGAAGAAATCCTCATCGCATCCCTAGGAACACAATATTTCCCCTTAATACAACGAGGTCTTAACGCCGAAGAATCACAAAACGCTGTGAACGAAACACTAACACACTTATCTGAAAATTGATGTGCGTTAAGGGGTTGGGTGGGAACATCAGATATTAAGTTAGAACTCTGCCTAAATAAGGGAACCAAGCCCTTTCTTCGAGGAACCTAGCCATCTACGTCCAAGGGTATGGTCCGGGGAGAACAACTCAAACATAACGTATTCCATTTTTTCGAAGCATGGGAGGCAGATTTCATCAGCTCGTTACGTCAATATCAGCGCGAGCTGATTGAGAGGGCAAGGAAAGGAGCTGCTGCATCTGGTGCCGAATTTGAGTTGGTACCTTTCAGGTTCCACCTTTGAGCTCCCGGCCATCTCTTAACCATATTTTCGTAAACCACAACTATTTCTTTCTGAATAACGATCTTCTCTCTCCCTCTTTGAAAAAAGCAAAAGTATTCAGCCCAGGCTAGATATCACGAAATAAATATTTTGATACGTTGACACGGACTCCACATCTCTCAAACTGACCAACACCTCAACGCTGCAACCTTTCACGCTCACATTTTAATCCACAGAAGCGCTGGGAGCCTTTTCCTCTCCTGCGACACCGCGATTTAAATGCCTGGTTGCTGGTCTTATACTTTTCAATTAACTTTCGTGCCCGTTAAGCATAGATCGAAAAGGCAGCAGGTGCCTACGCAAACACTCCGTGGTAGTCGATAGTATCGCTATCACGCCTTACATCTTAGGATACAAACGTAGATGTCTCTGCAACTCTTTTGGTTATAAAACATCTTCACCGTCTTTTTAACGACACTATTTCGTATTATGTTGCCGATAACGTGCAATTTAGCTCTGGACGAGCCCCGTTACACATAACTGAGACGCCACGTTACTAGAACGGTACCAAGACAGCCGTAGAGAATTTCCATTTTGAGAAAGCTTTGGTTTGTTTTGTCACTAGTTTTCCTGTTGGAGTATTTCGTACCACAAGATAAGTAAATAATACTCGGTCGAAAGAATAAAACCTACTGTAGCGGTACTGCCAGGGTTTCGCCTTCAAATCTCGTAAACAGACTTATGTGCGGCAAGTAATTTCTAAACAACCAAATTGATGTGCCGCAGAACGTTTCGGCGCTATCGAAACCTTCTTGAATAATTTCTCCCGTTTAGACAGCCCAGAAGGTGGGCAATTTCAACGAGTGACGCGAACATTTATTTTATGATTGTAAAACCACAGTATGTATATTACATTCGAAGGTCTCACGAAGCGAAGTCATTAAGAACATGAAACCGACAGAACACGGACATTTTCCATAATTATTCCAATTATGTACGTTGTAGAAGTCATCCTGAAGACATCAAGGATGACGCCAAAAGTGTGAGACAGGTAATTAGCGAGTAATAATACATCTGCCCGATTTCCAGCCGTTTTTCTTCCTCAACACGTTAAGTGCAGAAAAACATCAACGGGGGGACCAGCAAGAGCAGGCAGGTCATTCGGTGAACTTGAATTACTCTGACAAGTAGGGACATTAGAGTAACACTGTAGATTTTCCCGATACTGCAATGCATAATTTGAAATAAGAATGTCATTTTACAATACATAGAATCTGAGGCAGATGCCGCGTGATAGATTCAGTTCTCCAAGTTTTTTGCGTTCTGCTCCTGCAAAGAGGCTTTCGTTTTTGCTTGTGGAAATTAATAGCCGGGACGAGGTGAAATACACAAACGAACTTCTAAGCATAAAACTGAATGCGTAGCATGATGTGTGTGGTGTAAAATGTGATGCAGTCGGTTACCATTATGTATGTTCCCCATCACAACATGAGTAATGTGGACTAAGTACCTATTCCACCGCAGTAAGTAGCCATCTATGCATTCCTATGAAGCAGTTAAGATTGTGCGCCTACTACACCAGAACGAGATGATGACTGAGCGTTGAACAAAAACTGCCGTTTCTGAGAAGCCTTGTAAACCAAACGCATAACATGTAATAGCCTCAAAAAGTATTTAGTTATGAAGGTGCTCACAAAAGCACAACGAATTCTTCAGCGCTAAAGCAGTTATGGCTTTGCCCGAACGGCAGATGGGGAAAGGGAACATGTTTAGTCCTTCACAAATTCAAGTCACTGGTGATTTTGTACTTCACGCCTCAAATAAGAAAAATGCGATGTTGACAAAAACAGTTTGAGTGCCGCAGAACACCTGGACATGGGTTCCTGGAGTTTCTTCTATGCCATCGGATACCCTTCTCTCGTCATTTTTAATGATTTGCACGGGGTTGGAAAAGAATTGGAATTTCGTTTTCTGTGAAAGGACATCACTAAAACTAAACCTTAGCGGTATTATCAAGATGAACTGCTTAAAGGCAGTTACATAGATGTCGGCGAAGTTCATTAAATTTTATATGCGGTGTGCGCGTGTATATTAAATGCGCAAGTGCATCTTCGGTCAAGAAGCACCAAATATATATGCGGTTCTTTGTTCCCGTTGATGCATGAAAGAGTGCATACTTCACTGCCGTGAACGAGTTATGTGGAACAAGACACGAGCCAAAAATATACAAACGAACTCTCCAAAACGGTTTACTGGAACATAAGTGGAACAGTAAGCGGAACCGCCAACATCGAATGACCCCATTTTTTGGGTCCCAGATAAAAACCACAAACATAAAGAAAACAAGTTGACGGTTCCACATTATGTCCAGCTATATGCCTCGTTCCAGTTATTTTTTCGTTCGGATCCGCATAAAATATGCGGATCACCCTTTCTAACAGAAACTTGTATGGAACCAGATTAACAGTGTACAATCGGTGTCGAACTGTCGTCTTCAATGTCCAAGAACGGCGCGGTATTGTGAAATTCTCTGCGTAAAATTGACCCGTAAGTTAACTCCTGCCGTTCTTGCGTATTTAAACCTAATAAGCAAGACGTGTTTCATCTGCTTATGCACCACACTTCGCGTTTGTTTTACACCGGGGCAGAAAACATGCAGCTTCTTTCGAAGTTCCACTTGCTGACCGACCATAGTGTGGCGAGTGTACACTGGCAAAGTGAGGTCGCATGCCAAGTCCACGCGCTTTCTTTTCGGGTCCTTATCAAATTTTCGTATGATTTCCGCTTCTACACTGAGCGCCTCGCGTTCCCTCGAAATTGTCAAAGCCCGGCAGTGCCATCACGGACAGCAACAAGGAACACAAAACTGTAAAAAAAGACTCAGATATATCGCAGCACCACAGAAAACCGTCTCAAGGCAGCAAGAGAACAAATCACAGCGTAGAAAGGACGGCGAGAAGTTTGAAAGGAAATCGCTGCCTGCCGAGAGTAATGCTCATGTTTATTGAGTGCAAAACGTTTTTATAAATTTCGCTTTCTATTGCCTGACATATCATCAGTATTGAACGGAGAGGCCACGCCTGCAGTGATGTTTTCCCCGCAAACCCGGAATGCTGCGGTCTCAGCGGCTCTTCAACGTGCAAATCGTGACTTGTTGGAATGCAGTTGGAGCTAGTACAGTGACGAATTTGCGTAAGATCTCCACAATGTTATGTGAAGACGCACTTTCGCATTCTAAGTATGCAATTTTAGGCAAAAAATGTGATTTTAATACACTCAGGAAAATACATTATTTCTAGGGCACGGGAGCGGAAAAAAAGAAAACGAATTAGGGTGAATATTGTATTATGCGAATCGTATCTAGGAAACTTACCTTTATATACCCATGGCGCTTACAAGCACGCATTTTAAACTGCTGGAAAGCATCATTTCAAGTTACAAGATCATTTTTACGCTCACAAAATGTGCGATCACCTTATCAACCAGCATTGGAAATGTTCTTTGTACAATAGAAACGTTCTTTCTACAACTACAAAACTCATTTCTTGCGCCCATTCTTTGTCCTCCGTTCTAGATAAATAAGGCGAAAGCCGTGTTATCTTCTTTGATGTCAGCAACGCATTTGATAAAATTCCCGACTCCGAACTAATTCGCAAAATGATTTCATTCGCTTTATCTATACAATCCTTGAATGGGTCTTATAATTCAGACACAAATATAGAAATCCCATGGGAAAGGTTGAAAGCGGTCGTAACACACTGCGTTGTTAACTATGTGCCGTTTAAAACAAACAAAACAAGAAAACATAATCTCTGGATAACGCGTGAAACTATTCATTCCAAGCGTAAAGTAAAACACCTCTAGAAAAATTTGAAGGCAAAACCTACGCCACAAATTTGGAACAAGTTGAGTCAAGCTATTAGTAACATAAAATCCCAAATAATATGTCCAAAGCAAACTATTTTAGAAGTACGCTACCCAACATTTTGAAAACGTCTCCCCAGAAGTTCTGGAACTACCTCAATACCAAACACCGTAACAGGCCCGCGGCCCCGGAAGAAAGCAAAGATAAAGCAAACTCGCTAAATAACTATTTTCAATCTGTTTGTACGATTGATGACCCAATTGTGCCTTATGTTGACATTTGCAACCACCGACATATTGAACCACTTGATGTGACAGAGTCCGGAAGCCTTATTTGTTGTTAAAATTAGATACTAAAAGGGTGCTGGTTCTGACAAGTTAGTTGCCGAAGGAATTTCTTAGGAGATATGCTGAATGGATAGCCAAATACTTGCGTATACTTTTCTATAAGTCCCTATGAACCTGTTCCACACCCCTAAATATGGAAAATGGCGAAGGTAGCCCCTGTTCATAAATCTGGTAGCGAAACTGACCCGTCAAACTTCAGACCCATTTCACAACCAGGACAACCTGCAAACTACTGGAACACATATTTCTTAAACATCTAACAATGTACATTGACCGGAATCACATCTTATCGCCATCACAATTTACAAAACGGTTTTCGCAAAAGACTATCCACAGTTACCCAACTGGTTGAACTAATTCACGACATATCCTTCAATGTAGACTGCAGAAAACAAACTGATTTAATTCTATTGGATTTCTCAAAGCCTTTTCATCGGGTGCCACACGAAAAACTTGTAAGAAAATTAGAAGCAACAATAGGCACAGGTCCACTTACTGACTGAATAGACAATTATTGGAGTATCCGAACACAGAACGTGCAAGCCAATCGCGAAAGTTCTACCATAGCCAATGTTGCGTCAGGTGTACCACAGGGCAGTGTTCTGGTGCCCATTATATTCCTGATCTTCATTAATGATTTACCTGCTGGCATTGCTGTTAATGTGATGCTGTTCGCCGATGACAGTATACTTTACCAAGAAATTAACGCCCGAAAAATCATGTAAAATTGAACAATGACTTGCAGTACATGTCTAGCTGCTGTGCTCTCTGGCAAATAACCCTGAATGTTAAAAAATCTGCTCTCTTCAGGATAACCAGAAAAAAGCATGTATCTGAATTCGTTTAGGTTATAAATACCTCTCCCCTTCCGGTAGTGACTGAACACGAATACCTAGGTTTAACTTTAACGCAAGATTTTAGGTGGGGTATCCACATTAGCCATGGCACATCAGCAGCATTAAAACGAATATTTTTCCTTCGCAGAAGTCTCGCTTCTGCGCCCCATGAAACGAAACTTCTCGCCTACAAAGCATTCGTCAGACCCGTCTTAGAATATGCAAGCGTCGCGTGGTTTCCCTTTACAAACAATCTCATAAATGCCTAGAACGAATACAACCAAAAGCGATAAGAGTTGTTTATAACAAGTGCAGAATAACAGACTCACTTACAGAACTTTTAAAAAAAGCAGGTCTCTTAACAATAAAAAACCGCGCTAAACTGGCACGTAAAAAATTAATGTATCAATTAGTGCACGAACACATAAACATAGACAGTTCAAAGTACATGTCATACGCAGAAACAAGGCCAACACGAGAAAAGCATTCACAGACACTGAATGAATATCAGTGCCGTACTGATTGTCTGAAATATTCTTTTTTACCATTCGCAATTAGTGAGTGGAATAATTTTCCAATCAGTATAACAAACAGTCAATCATTGGAACCTTTTTCATCCCCGCTTGAATGTTACTTACTGTCTTTGGAATGACAAACTCAGTTTTTTTGTGCACTGTTAACATAAATATAACATAAACATAACACTGTTAACATAAACGGTGTTCATTTAAATCCTTTCCCATTGAACTCATGCGTTTCCCAGGGAAGCCTGATTTGGAGTTTGCTTTTTCTTATCTATATTACTTAAATTACAGCGCGTTAAAAATTAGCTGCAAAATTTTCTTTTTTGTTGATTGTTGTATTTCACTCTCTTTAATTACTTCCTAATTACCAAATATTGCTTCACCAATGTGCCAGGCCATCCCTCGCTAGGGAGAGTGTAGGGGGATGAATATAAACCTTCATTCATATGTGTTTACACGCATCACCATCAATAAGCAACGATATATTTATCCGTACTATAAAAAAGAAATCCTTATTTTACTAACACAATATTACAAATATACCAGCTGAAGAAACCACTAGCAAACTAACTTGGTGTTTCCACATTGGATATATTTGTTAATTCTCGTGTAGCCATTTCTGCTACCTAAGGCATACACACAAAAGTTATTCCGCCTCTTACCAACTCCTCGCCTACAACAATTAGCCCGTCTAGTTTCGAATATGCTTGTCAGGTGTGGGTTCCGCATGCTAAAAATGATATCAGCATTCTGCAGAAAACCCTGCGATTAGCCATTAGTTTCATTATCAAGACTTCAATTCCCCAAATTCCCCTATGTTTCTCCATTTACTGATAAATATGAACCAAAATTCCCATTTTAACATGTGGAAGAAACCAGCCAGACTGAATATTTTTCAAACTGTCTCGCAAAGAAATTGTACTGGACATAGCAAACGTACTCTATCCGAAATCTTCGCGTCCAACAAGAACGTATCATTCCCACAACTTCACTTCAATCTTTGCCCGGACTAACAATTTTCAATACTTTTATTTCCTCCCACAATAAGAGATTGTTCGTACTGCCACATCACATTTTTTTAGTCTGGAAATGCGCGAAAGTATATTGAAAATATTTGTGGAAGGTGATTTTGATGTTCCTTATTGTGTTGCATATCTATGAAAAAGTGTGTTGGTGCGGGCTTGTTGGTACATAACTGAATATAGAAAAACAGCGCTAAAACGGGCCGTCTATTTTCGTCTAGCGCTAAAACAGCGCCCAGTCTTGTCACGTTCTTTTGTCCCGTTTTAGCGCTGTTTTTCTATATTCAGCATATCTATGTGTTATGTTTGCAACCCCTGTATTGTTTTGTATGTGGACAATCCTCTTTGTGTTGCAACACCCCCCTCTTCTCATTTTGCTGTTATTGCCCTGCAGTAATCTCTAAATAAATGAATAAACGTTTGATTGGCGAAGCATCTACAGGCAAAAATTCTGATTTTTTGCGCCTACATTTATGCGTACATTGGGGGATAGCCTTTTTAGAAGCTGCTTTCAGCCATTTTGCAAATGTATTTAGCAGTAGCCAACAGCGCCAACACAGACACAAGTTTCTCATATCTATCACGGTACTAAAGCTGTTAACGTTCCCAAAACAAGTCGTTATAGTTCAGCGCAAGTGAATATTGGCCACGTATGATTGAAGCTGTGAGTAAATAAAGGAATAATATGAGAGTCTCTTGAATGCCCTTGCACAATGCCCTGCAACAAGGGCCTGTAAGGTATTTTTAAATAAAATAAAATAAAAATAAAATAAATATTTATGCTTAGTTGGTGTTCTGAAAAAGTATTACACAGGTATAGTAAACGATGGTGAAGAGGGACGTGACTAAAGCATTCAGAAAAACCTGCTTACGAGAAATCCAACGCCATTTTGCCTTGCGAGTGTGTGTGATTAGAGGAGCTGAGAAGTCTATGTCACTCAGATCTTTTCGGGATAATTGATTTGGTTAAGAAAGGCAGTGTTTCCAGAGGGTTCTTTGTTGGTGGGCTGAATAAAAGCAAAGGTTTGCCATTATTCTGTATAAGCACAAGTGGCCGTATTGGCTCAGATATGTAGGAAGCCGCATTGGTGCAAATGTTGCTTTTTCAGCATCGAATAAATCAGTAAAATATGAGGGGCAAATACATAGACAGTTGGCGCAATGTGACATTGGAGTTAGCAAAAAAAGTTCTAGTTGTAAGCACAGCCGCCGGTTTGTCCATTGTAAAACGGGGGTTTTATATCTAAGTTCTTTTGATTCTGTACAAATATACACCGGACAAACCCATTGCGGCCTAAATATGAGATTGGTAAAGCACAAAAACTCCCTGAAACACACGACATATTCACGCGTCTCCAAGCATTGTTCTGAACCCGAGGGAATTCCGCTTGTTTATGATACCTCCATCTTTTGGTTGAACGGCAATGAGATCCATTGGGAAGTTATTGAGGCATATCTTTAGAAAAGGGGGGATGTGTGTAATAGCGGGCCGTTGATAACACTGCATGAATAGGATTTTTGGTTTTTTGTTCGGTAAGTCTGTTAATCACGCCTGTTTAAATCTAGTGGTGCCTCATGAAATAGTGCACATGGGTTTGGTTGCGGGCCTTGTGTTTGTGTGGCGTTCTTAATGAAGGAGTTGTGAGTACAGCGTCCTCCTGTCGTCGTCTTTTACGCGTGTCTCTTTTTATCACACGGCCTTACAAGACATCTATCCACTACCAACCCACCCAAATGTCGATACTTTATAAAAAGCTCTAAGCGGGTGCTACGGAGGAGTTTGACTGCTCCCTGCACCCGGCCAGCTAATTACAGCTTTTTCGAGTTCTTGTGTTGCTTTGTAACGGTTGCGCTTCCGAGAGCAGGAACATAATTTTTTTTTGTTCCCAGGCGTTCGGGAGTGGGGCAGGTGCACTTTGAGCAATGGCATTTCGAGTTATCGTGACGCGCTCTTTTTTCTTCTGTCCGGTGATGTGCATTCGTGTAATATAGGACACATTGCGACAGCGCTTTGCAAATTACAAGAATAGTTACGGTGGAACGAACTGCTCAGTATTTCCATTTAAGAGAAAACTCGTCGGTCCTGAATACAAGGATATCATAAATAACACTACCATGTATACGTCATTATAACTTTAGAATGCCTGAGTGGACGTACTTCTTGTTCCTTCCAGTGAACGTATTCATAAATCAAGAAACTACTAGTAAGTAATTTATTGTACCAGTTATTAATTTTTCCAGGTTTTACTTCTGTATTATTTGTCAGGTCGCATGACGCCAGTGATACGTAAAAGTTGCTTCGATGGGGTCATTACAATCTTTCGAGGTTGGACGCTGACCAGGCCTAGAAAAACTACTGAACGCTTATATGTATCCACCCCTTTGAAGGTCCCGAATTAGATCCGTTCGTCCCCACACGGACACTCAAAGGACGCTTGCAGCATACTGGTCATCTATTTTGACTTACAGCAGGAACGCCCCTCCTGGAAGCCGTTTCCCAGTGGCTTTTCCACGTTCGCAAATTTTTTCTGTGCTTTCTACCCAAAAAACAATGATTACAAAAGGTGCTTCGGATCACCTTTATATGTGCCAACGTTTAAACATGAGCCAACTTTAAAAATAGGGTATATTCTTGGTGCACCTAATTGGGGCAATTCTATCATAATTTGCAAAGTGCCTTGCTATTTTAACATAGAATTTCTGGTGTTTGCTCTCTACTGATGATGTAGTTGTTTAGAAGCAACAGAAAAACGTTGTTGCTGCACTTCACACACCTGCATGTTTTCAACAAAGTATAAAACAGACGGATGAGAACACAGGTGTTCACACGCTTGCCACGTGCCACACATAGTCCTGCTTATTTACTTCCATTTTTATACAGATGCGCCATAAAATCTATAAGACATCCAAGACCAGTGCTGGGTGAGCGCGACTGCTTTATTTGCATACAAAGGATGTAAAAAACGCGGACCAACACGGCTTTCTATTTCAGTGGTCATCACAGAGCCCTTGTTGATTCGTTGTACGTCCCCGACGGTTGCAATGTGGTTACCGTAGCCGTAAACACTGAGCTGTAGGACTAAGCTAAGCCCTGGAAATTATTGTAAAATCCAGATTTCCGCTTCTAGCGACATATGACCAAGTTCGTTATCAACATTGACACCCTGTTTTATAGCGGAGCTCTTGGCCTCCCAGCACTCTGGTTTCGCGGCGTCCATCGCCGTCGCCCTCGCTGTAACGGAGATAACGTGGAGGATGGTGTTGTACAACCGAGCAGTCACACACGTACGAAAAAAGGAAAGACACACAAGAGCTGTCAGACCCAAATACCACATAGTCTAACGAAAAAAGTCCAGTAAAAAAGCAGTAGTGGCTTGTATTCACTAAATCCATCCGCCCTTTACTTCCCTGCAAAACGGCACATATGTGCTGCAAAAGAGTTTGTACCGCGAAATCTATCGTTTCTCATCGAGACTGCGCTCTTATAGCGCTTTCCATTGGGCGAACAGGAGCACTTCTAACTGCACTCAAAGTGCTCTCGCGAGGTCTGGCGTCTTCCAGTGGTCGGGCAGGAGCAGGGGCGTTGTGTTTCATTGGTCGAAGAGGAGCACTTTTTTGGCGCCGAGCGGCGGAGTAATAGGGAACGCCGAAGAAGTCACATGACCTCTTTTACGTTACTTATGGTTTTATCCCCGGGGTGGCGGAAGAATAAATGGCGGAATCTAGCAACCGCGATAGTCGTTCAGTGCGTACGGCAGCAGCTAAGCGCCGCCGAATGGACGAAGAATGGCTGCTACTTTAACACTGGTCGCCTACTTTATCATTCGTCGCCGTGAGGAAGGCAGACACAAAACCACCGGCACGTATTTGGCACAACTGGGGCTGAATAACTGCGTGCAGACAGCGCGAGCGTGCTAAATGCTCCGGAAAGCAAGCGCGGGAAAAGTTTGTTCACATGACCCTTGACATCACGCCTTCCCTCTCTTTTCTCTGCTCCCGGAGTAGCGCGAATGTTTCATTCGCGGAGCGAAAGCACACTTCCCCGTTACTCCCGTGTGCTGGTCTGGCTGCTCGCTGCGCTTGCTCCTGTTCGCCCAATGGAATTCGCCATTAGTAACTTCTGCTTGTGTAATGTTAACGTTTACTGGTACAAACAAATTCTATGACTTATTGAACGTATTAACTACAGCCCACTTTCCACTCCAGCTAACGACTACAAAGTTGTTTAAAATTCGCACGCTTACTTGTTTACGCTGTCACTGCAATGCATAATTTCAAAATTACGGCTGAAATATTTCACATTTTTGACAAACCCACTGACTCTATCAGATGACTCTCCGCTCTGGCTACAAATGTCAGAACAAAAATGCCTTTAGGAAACGGAGATATTTACGATCTCCCTGTTCATGCAACTGGTTTTCTTGCTCATTTTATTTGCTGTTTACTTGTGAAATGTGCTTATTGAATGGGTCTTTGTTATTCCGCGCGCTCAGCCGGTTCGCGTTTTCAGGCGTAGTTTTTTTACTACGTTAGGCGTACCCAGTTACTAACAAAATATAGCTACTACCGACAGTATATTAACAGTCTTTGACGTACGTAGAAGCGTCAGGTACTTAGAGCTTTCACGGGTGACCACTGCGCCTGCTCAGAACACAAATGGTCTTCTTGAGTCGTGCGGACGCATGATAGATTCGAATGTTTACGTTGCGGTCCTTACGTTGCTTCCGTACTAAAAGTTGACCAAAATGGCGCGGCCCACCACTCCCGCTTCGCAGCGATAACAGCTCCACCGGTAATGCCTCGATGAGATATCGTGTTGTACGCTCTTGATTTCGGCCTTACATTCTTACCCTCACCTCAAGCTTCACGCGACTTATAGGTTCTGTTTTTTAGATGGAATGGCTATTTTGCAGCTGTAAAGTCAGCAGAAGTATCTTTTGTCCTCGTCATAGCGACGGCATCACGGGATCACAAGTGGCTACAGGAGTGTCGGTGTTTCGCACATGGCTCTAGACATCCAAGCACCCTACGTGGACCGTGCGTCCTGCACGTGTAACTAAAAGAGTCCCCAACTTCATGCGAGTGGACTATACGTATTCCGTACGTGGCCTGTAAGCGCACTTTGAAGTAAAAGTTCGAATAAATACTTAGTTCTTGCTGTAACAAGTTTCCAGTGTTTTGTTAGAAAATGCTTCCACATTTTTTAAGAGCGTAGGATGCGCGAAATTGAGGAAGCCTACGACATTAGCAGGAGGGGTAGGCAATGTGTGAACCTGGCTTTGATTTACTTCTTCGAAAGAACGATTGGGTTTCCCATTGAATCATGTAATCAACGCGCTTCGTTTTGTTGTCCGTGGCACATGGTGTGTCGCATTTGTGTCAATACGCGGTGTGAGGAGGCACTTAATAGGCCCTGTATAAGAGGCGATGTAGCTTTCGTGTTGGTGCCGAAAAACAAGAGCACGCAGAGTTGAAGGAAGACTAAGGAGAAGGAAAGCGGGCTCGAGGGAGCAAGGTGGCTGGCAGAAGAACGCAGACGCCGGCGAGGTTTTATTCGGATGAGATTGACGAGGAGACCTCAAGACCAGCCGCGTCCTCGTCCTCTAAAGCGACCGCAAGGCAGGCCTCTCCTGAGAGCAGGAAGCAGCGTCGGCAAGCCGCTCCCGTTTCGTGAGGAAAAGGGTCTCGGAGAGGGACCGGCTGGGTGAAAACATCCAGGGAATACCGATATCTAGCCGAGTCTACCTCCATGCAATAGAGACTGCCAAGGCATCGAGAATCCGCAACCTAGCCCATTTATGAAACCAGTAAGCGCACGGGGAACAGCGCCACGTCTTCACTTGCCAAGCCATCCCCAACGAGAAGGACACCGGGCCAGCCCACCACTCCTGAGCTCCGAAGCCATCTACTTTACACGTGAACATCAACCTTTAGGACCAGAACAGGTTTCAGAGGACTCTGAGCTAGAGTATATTTGATAGTCATTGGTATATTTGCTGTAGCAACATGTTCCGTTAATACATTTGTTTTGTGTCCGTCACCAACACGCCTCGTCCTTCCCCGCTAAATCGACTAATCTTCATTTCTAAAGCAATCTTCATCACAAACAAATTGGCTCCAATCTATGCTGTGAAGGTGGTTGGAAAGCACAGCTTTTAACGACACCCACAAAAATTGCCCATGCAACATAAATTGAATTCACATACATTGCTATACAAAGAGCGAAACCAGAGATAAGGCCAGCCATTACCTGGAATTCGCGGGGCGGCGTCCCAAACTCAGGAGCGTGGGCCACGTGCGGGTTAGAGCGAGGGACGCGATTGCTGTAGTCCCATCTCGTGGTATTCGCTCGGTTACCCTAATTGTCCAGTGGTTGTCCACTCATGTCACTACATTTTCTTCCCAAGTCAATCACTTATTCATACATTGAACTATTTTATTTTGTACTCCACTTTTTTTCTAATCCAGGCAGCTCATTTCCTGTCCCTGAGCACCACACCTAACATAATTCGTTCAATGGCTTGTTATGCCCACCTAAGTTTGCTATCTAATTGCTTAGCAATGAGCACAGTTTCAGCTCCGTATGCCATACACGGTAGTAGAACAAGTTGTATAGTTTTGTTTTCAGTGTCACCGGAAGCGTACTTTTTAATATTTGGGAGTTTTTGCCGCGTGCTCCCCAACCCATCCGTATTCAACATCGGATTTTTTTCTCATGTAAAGCGCGAGAATTACCCATCTGTGGGAGGTAGTTTTATTTTTTTACTGCTTCTAGAGATTCGTTTTCCACGCTCAATAGGACGTTCTTTGGCGTGCTTATTGATTACTTTAGATTTATTCAAAGTTTCTTTTAGCGGCACGGCAGTGCTCTCTGATCGTTGTTCCTTAAGTATTGTTTCCAAGTGTTGTACAGTGTCTCTCAATAATACTACATCTTACACAAGCCTGAACTGGCTCAGCTATTCCCAATTTATTTTTTCTCCTATGTTACCCAGTAACCCCTCCAGACATGCTGTGAATACTTTTCTGAGAGGGTATCTCCCTGTCTTACTCCCTTTCGCATTGGGAACTTATCGGTTCGGTTCGCTTGAGGAGGGTTTTCCTGCCCGTGCATTCCCTATAGTTGTCGTCTAGAAGTCTTATGTCTGTCACCTCTATTCCCTGTGGGGTTTATTAGTGCATCAAGATTATCTGGGGTGAGTGCGGAACCAATTACTCTCTTCTAGTCTACATACGCAATGGAATGTGGTTTAGTAAATTCTGTGCATTTTTCTCTCACTTGATTGACAACATGCATGTGGTCTGTGGTTGAGTACCTTTTCTAAACACGGCCTGCTCTCTGGGTCGTTGGAAATCCAGGATGTCAACAATGCGGCGGGGGTGGCCTTCTATAACACTACTTCATAGCTTTTTATCTGACAGAAAACATGTCAAAAGTTCTGACGCGTTTTCCTGTCCCATTATATTGATCAAAGCGTTCCTCGGGAGTGCATTCTAGGACCACTACGTTTCCATTATTGACCCGCGGACTAATCTGAAAACATCGCGCTGCATTCTTTACGCAAACCATACCAAGATATTTTCGCGTGATAAAGATCTATACCATATAATATCAAAACTGAACTAAGATCTACCAATAACCGCCCCATGTAGGGAAAACGAATGTTTGCGTCTCAGTCCTAGAAAAACAAACTTCACCTTTTCAAACCTATAACAAATGGCTTTCCACCCTTCCCCCCAACCCACGAAAAAAATCTTGGTGATCAGGCTAATTTTCTGTCCTGCAACACGTCATTCCTTGGTGTTTTGCTTGATTCGAATTTAAAATTTCATGTTCCAAGTGAATCGGTTATTAAGACAGCATTATGAGAAAGTGTATGATTTGGAGACAGCCTTACTTCCAGCCAAACATCCTTGGTTCACTGTAGCATGCATTTATTCATATTTCTCCCCCTTACTGGTAGTCGTCATTGGGCATGGCATACTTCACCCATTTCTCGTCTCTATAACGTCTCCACAATCCAGGTGTTCGTGTTACAATTTTAAGCACCTTCAGGAACTTGGATACAGGCATTTATGATAGAGGGAAGGTCCTAACTCAGGTGTTTATTGCCTCAAACTTGAGGTCTGCTAGTCTACCGTTCTCTTCCAAATAGTGTCCTTGTTGGTGCTTTCGCCACCTCCCACTTTACTAATATAAATATTACCAGGTTCTCTGAACAGTATAACTGAATATTACCGAAAACTATCATCTCTTATGGCAAGCGAGCTGCCCTTTCTTCAGCCACAGCACTGTGGAATTCTTAGCCGGTATGGACTAGATGTTCGTTATCTCGGCATACATTTTCTATGTGTTTGTTAAAGGAGCCATGAAGACAAAATACAAGTTAGGTTTATTAGAAAGACTGCTTAATCCCGATAACAATGATACCAATATCATCCCAATCTTCGAACAAATAACGGAGTTATGAAAGAAAACGTCTGAAGCAGTCGCGACCCCCTAGCCAATTTCCCGCAACTTTTCTATGACGTCACGGAACCTTGTTTGTGCGATTGGCGGCCGCCTAACTGACCTGTCGCGACGACACATGACTGGACGTCTGTAATGGGGCCTCTAGTTCCATTGGACCGCATCACTTGAATGCTAACGTGCAGTTAACGCACTGAAAATTATGTTTTATTGTTGGCCCGTATGACGTCATTCTTGCTCATAACACGTCACTGTGTCGCAAAAGTTGAAAGTTTTTAAATACTTCTTGCTTTTTCTTCGTTAAAAAACATCTTTTGTGGCTGTAATGGAGCTGAAGGAGATACTGAATCCTAGTTCTTTCAAATCAAACGAAGTTGTACTTTCCCTTCATGGCTCCTTTAACATACTTACTCATAATGTACTTACGTTGTTCTTGAAATATTTTTGTCTGTACCTCTTATCTTTTATTTGTATACTTCTTTCTGCATTTACGTTCAGCTTTTAAGTTCTATTTATAATATTGATTGCCTAGAATATAATTGGTGATTGCACTATCATTGGATCCTGATTTGTTGATGTCCCCAATGTGACTCTGCGTTTTGATTTGCATTGTTTGATTATTCGTCTTGTATTGCATACTTTCTAGTTTCCGTTCCTCAAACTCGCGTAAAACTATATAATGTTATGGTCGGAAACAAATATTTTTTTATCACCTGACCCTGACGCGATCGTGGTTTTACTAATTTTGTGTGTGTTCCATTCTGCCATTGTAATAACTTTGTCTTGAGCATTTAGATTCACCGAGTCCCGCTTACAGTTTTTACTTCGGGACCTCCCTGTATAATCAGATACGCGTAGTGTAAAGCATACATGTGTTGAATAAACATTGAAACGTGCGTAACACTTTGGTAAAAATCTTGTGCACAACGGAGAGTATGCTGATGGGCCTGTAATCCTTCAGTTCCTTGGGATCTGCCTTTTTATGAATCACAGTAATGTTTTCGTTTTTTAGTCTATAGAAACTTTTTTTGTTTTCAAGCAATCAGAATGTAGTACAGCAAGTTCTTGCGGTACAACACGTCCTGCCCCCTCCAAAATATCGATGGTTATGCTTTCGCAACGTGCCGCTTTTCCTCTTTTCATGCCTATGTGAGCCATTCCGACCTCCTGTTTATTTACTAGTGGGACATCGCAAGTAGCGCTTGTACTCAAGTACTTTCCCCTGGTTTAACGTCACTGGAATATAGCCCAGGTTATAATCATTCTGCTACCTTAATTATCTGATCCTAGTTTTGCGTAATGATACCCTACTCGTCTCCGAGTGCGTACACCCTGTCCTTGTGGATGGCTAACTTCCTCTTAGTTACATTCAAGCTTGCCTTATTTGCAGGGTTTTTTATTCAATGCCATTTTAAAAGAACGAATGTCGTTTGTTTTACTTCTATTAACCATTTTTGCCAGCTTGGTTAATTCCATCCGATCCCCAAAACTTGACACCTTCATGGTTTTACATGTCGCACTGAGTCCCTTCGTTTTCTTAGTTTTCAAGTTACTAACCTATTTGTTGTACCTCCAAACACCTCCTTCTGATTTACTGGGTGACGACATTAGGTTGTTATTTATCTGGTGTACACTGACCCTGTTCTGCTCGTTCAGAAGCGATAATTTGTACTGAAGAGTTATGTCAATGTCCTGCAATCTGGCTCTGACTGAATCCATGCGTGGTTTATTAGTTTTCGCCAGTTTCCTTATTTCGTTTTGGAGATTCAACCTTAGCTTAAATCTAACCATCCTATCATTGCTGCTGCGAATTTTACTGAGCAACTCCACGCCGTGCACGACACCCGGTTTGTCATACAAAATGAAGTCACATTCGTTTTCAGTTGCACCATCACTAATTTCCCGCGCCCATTTTCTATACTTTTGTTTGAAAAAGAATGTGTTCATGAACCTTAAATTATTTCTCGCGGCAAATCCCAGCAGTGTATCTTCTCCACTGTTGCACCTGTTTATTCTGGAGTTCCCCACTGAGCGTTCTTCAATTTGCTTATTACCAACCTTTGCGCTAAAATGTCCCAACAAAATCGTGAACTGCGTTGCTCCCTTCTTTATGGCGGATTCGACCTCCTCGTAGAATCCGTCTACCGCTTCATCATCATACCTGGTGGTTTATGCATAGGCATGTACCATCTTTATTCTGCATCGCTTCTTTAGCTTCATCGCAACAGCCACAACTGTCTTGCTAAAGCTGAAAAACTCCTGCATGTGGCGTGCGATTTCTGTGTATTAACATACCCACCCCCTGTTCTTTCTTCTCTTGGGCTCCTCTGCAGCACAGAATATGCCCAATGGTGAGCTCTCTGAAGCCCTCTCTTGTCTTTCTAAGTTCGCATACCCTAGAATAAACCACTTAATGTCCCACAGCTCGCCTAGCAATAGAACTACATTTCCCTCTCTAAACAGAGTGCGCGCGTGGAATGCTCCCAGAGGGAAGTTCCACACGTTAAGCCTGATATATACTAAGCCACGCAAGGGGTGTCTGGCTAAAACAAGACGCCTATCTGAAAGGGGCTAAGTCAGGGTTTGGAAGATTTTTACAAAAACGTGTAGCCGAATACAATCTCCTGCCTAAACTTTTGCAGCTCGATACATTTCTTCCAGATTTGTAATGCAGTTGCCGGTGAACCGACATGTAGGGCGGTGTTCCTATTTATCTTTGTCCGCATGCAAAGTAGATCCTATGATCGTGCTTTTCGATGGGAAATATGTTGATAAGATAAAAGGCAGCGTCAACCGAGTGACCACATCGCGACTCTTTCCGTTATCCTATAATAGTGCCATTTGTACGGTGTAAAAGCGAGATTTGTACGGAAAAGGTAATGCATGCTAACAAGTTTGAACCAAACACTCAAACAGTGTTATCAAACCCAGAAGGTGTTACATCAAAGTTGGTCTTACAGTGGGAGTGAAAGTATAAAGAGCAAAATAGTAGAAGACCTACCACATCACCATTATGCGTGTTAGGTAGAAAGCAAACCTGTGCTACCCAACCAAATACATGGTATATCCCTCGAGTGTAATGCAACACTGTCTTTGAAAGTTCATTCAAACGATGAATATACGCAAGATACACGCCAACCCTTAACAACGGAAACAACGTAAACACCACCAGACAAGAGAATCTGGCGCAAACACAGTGCAGTAAACACACAAAAATGTTTTCAAATAGTTCATTTTATTTACCGCTTACCTGGGTGGGAATACTTAAGCCATTTCTTTGAAAAATTTAAATGCGCTTTCAAATAACTGGGTGGTAACAGGTGAAAAGAATAAATGCAGATCGTGGCTTCACCTTCGCGTTATAAGGGTTTCTAATTGATTTTTTAATCTTGTGATAATAGCGCACTTCAACATGCGCAGAGACATCCTGGCACCGCTTTGCACTTTCCTTCTATAGCGAATCCCTGAATTATAACATTCGTTCTCAGCAGTCTACGACGCGGTATGTTTGTAATCGTTGCTGTTGTGTTGGAAATCCAAAATAACAACAATTTTAAAAAAATCAATTTAAAAAAGAATTGCACACCTACAAAGAACTTAAGAGTTTGTTACAGCTGATATAGTTTTAGTAATTTCCTATGGTATTTTGAACATTTTTTGTCTTTTTTGTAATCCTTCTATCCAATAATGCTATACTATGTTTTTGACCAATGTATTACGTTAGCACCCTTTATTCAAAATTACTGCGGATGTGTCATATCTCTATGTGTAAACGTCAAAATACTATGCAGAAGTCCCCGATTACCATTTGTTGTGTAACAAAGTGCTCGAGGTAGGAAATAAAATTGCTGAAAACGTTCTTACTATACTACTTCCTCTACATTTTTCTAGTGCGTATGGGTTGTTCCCCCTGAAAAAACTTGCGAACTGCTTCCAGCATTTATTTATTTACCTTTTTTATCTATTTATTTATTTATTTCAATACCTTCAAAGCGCGGAGGGCCTAACAAAGGGAGTGGTAGTGTTGCAAATACAAAAAGTATTGTACGTGGCGGGGTCATTTGTTACACAAGAAATGCTGTTTAAATACAGCAAGGAATGAGGTTTCAAGAAATTATACAGGGCTGATGACAATATACAGGTTCAAACAAATAAGTCAGAAACGAGCGCACGAAAAAATGTAATTATACGTATACGTATAAAAAAATGCAATAGAAGGCACAACTGAAAATTTAACCCAAACAATATACAAGCAAGCAATCAACGCATGAAAAATAAAGTCAACCACGGAAACAAAATCAGCATAAACGATCAGAATAGCAAAATTCGTGTACGATAAATACAGAAAGCGCGTATCTGGACAACAAGAAGAAAGTAACGGTTTAAGGAGAACGAACGTAGCTTTTGGCGACTGCACAAAATTGTCACGCATCCCTGATTGGTGTCATTGAGGTTGGCGAGTGTTTCATTTTTTTTTGTTTTTGGAACAGGAGAATAAAAAAATAGATTTGTATGGCATTACGGAACGTTAACCTTATAGGGATGGTCAGCTGTCCCTTTTTAAACTATTGGGTTAGAATGGTAGATGCTGTGACAAATATTCAATCGAGTATTTCACTGCTTAAAAAATTTAGGGGACATTACGGGTGAGCTTTACGATTTTACATTTGACAAGCGAGTGTAGCTGGCTATGATAAAACATGCGCTGCTGTTTTGAACGGATTCTAATGCGCTGGTAAGAAAAACGAGGTAAGAAAAACTGCGCTGGAATATTCTAGTTTGGGACGAATTAGTGTTTTGTAATGCATGAATTTCAGGACTAAAGGGGCATCGTAAGGTTACGTCGGAGGTACCCTAGAATTCTATTAACGTTTTAAATATGTAATCACGTCCATTTCCCAAGATATGTTGTTAATTAAGTGTATTCCTAAATACGCGTATGTTTCAGTTTCTTAAGTTGGATGTCTTCGATTGTGTAAACGGAAGCTTGAGGACGATGGAGACGGGAACCAATTTTTATTGTTATACATTTACTAATATTATGCCATTTTCTAATTATTACACCAGTTAGAGACTTTCTTTACATCGAAATGTAATAGTGAGAAGTGGGAATTTGAAGAAATTGTTTGGAACAGAACTCAATCATAAGCAAGCAATGTGGAGGGAGAGGTAATTCTAGTGGGCAGATAGCTGATATCTAGAGAATGAGAGGGAGCCGAGAAGCGATCCTTGAGTCTCGCCCGACATCGCTGAACAGAAAGAAGATAAATTGTGTCCGATTAGGCAAAAGATTTTCGATCCAAGCTACAGTATTAGAGTCCTGGTTTTACATTGGAAGCAATATAACTGATGAAAGAAAGGATCGAATGTTATGGGGAGTCCAACAAAATCCATTCCACAGAAAATCCGTTATCGGGAGCACTAAAAATATTATGTGTGAAGGAAATGAGCTGGGTCTCAGAAGAAATTCATTTGCTAAAGCCTTGTTGGCACGGACAAAAGAGAGTAATTTTCCAGAAATGTAACCAAGTGGGAATAAATTATGTGTACGAAGCGCTTACATGGGTTGGTACTTAAGGAAATCCGACAGGAATTTATTGGATTGTGGGCATCACCGGACTTGAATAATGGTATCACCTTGCAAATCTTTCAATCGCCTGGTAAGATACTGGTGCATACCGACTGGGTGAAAGTCGGACCAAGAAATATGGATCTGTATACTATGGTGCTTTTGAGAAAATTTCAATTCATTCCATCTACCCGTGAGGACGATAATACCTTTACACTTCTAATGAGCAGGGTGACTCCATCCAGGTAAATAATGACTCGTTCTGTAGGTGGAAAATTGACCGCTTCGATATAATACGAGTCAGGTTTTGGGGACGATTGAAAGACCTTTTTAAACATGTCGTCAAAAGCAAAAAAAAGCTTTTGGAACGAGATACGGCAACACCGGTGTCATCAACTAAGAATACTAAGTTGTTTTCTGGGCCACCGATTACAGTTAAGAAATTCTTAGCATTTTGAACAAGCAACAAGGAAAAGTATCAATGATGAAAACATGCTTTGCCTTTTTTTACTGCTTACTTGAAAACATCATTTCTTTGGCGGCACAAAGATTGCTCATCTGGCCGGTTGCAATTTGGTGCTTCTCAAAACAATGCCTTGTTTCTATTTGAAAGGCTCTTCAGGGAATAATAAACCAAGGGGCACAGTGCTTACAAGGAATGATGTGCAAGGGAAAAACCTTTTTTCTCAAAAAGGGAACTTTATCTTTAAGAAGGTCCTGGTTAGCATTTACTGTAGTGTAATAAAATTGGACCGTGATATCATCTACGAAAGCTTTCAGCTCAATGTTAATAGCTGAAAAGTCGCCTGGCGATAATATCTCATGAGCTTAATTTATTGGTAGTTCGTATGTTATCGTGTTTACCAAGAAGTGAATGGAACAATGATACCTAAACCTGGCATAGAGGCGAGCGAGTGGACGAGACCTGGTGAAGTGATAAAAACGAGGTCGAGTACGTTTGCGCTTGGTAGGGAAGTGCGTGTCGATTGAGTTGCAAGCTGTGAAAAACGAAAAGTGCTACACAAGTCAAGAATTTTTGTTGCTTCGCGGGAGGAACAAGAAACGCTCCATCCGCGTCGAGACGAAGTCATCTCAAAGTAACGAAGTCGCCTAAAATGAAGATGGGATATTGGCGGAATCTTAGGATAATGGTGCTTAATACGTCGTGATGGTCAGTGCAAAACGATGAGGGTGCATTAGAAGGGCGATAACAGACCCAAAGATAGCGTTTTTGTGCTTTAGGCGAACAATTCCGCAACACACTTTCAAGGGAGCTGCAAGCCGAATACGGAACGACTAAGACGACCGGAGACAATTAGTACACCTCCGACCAACCTTGTTCCTCTACCACAAAGATATTGCAAAATGGTATGTGTTCTTCAAAACATTTTGCTGCACGAAATCTTCGCAGACAACCACCACGGTTCGGTTAAAATCACTACATCGGAATTACAAGTATCGATAAATGAGGACGATTCACGGTGCTTATTCAAGACGATGCAAATGTTTGAAACCAAAAATAATACGTCATGGATGGGACTACTAACACGTAGCTACGGAGAAGTTGTTCTGTTCACCCCTGTTTGCGTGGCAAGAACCGTAATAGGCTGAGGCGTCATCGTCCGGAACATTACTTTCGCACACAATGTCAGTGGACGGAACCTAACCGTAGCATTTCTGCTAATTCTATTGTAGCGAACAAAGAATTGTGGGCCGTTAGCGTTAAAAAACTCCATTAACGTTTGCGTATATCGAGTTGATATGCAGAAGTCTTCACTAAGGCTCTTTACAGGAGGTTTTACCTGCGACCGGGAAGAAAATATCGAATCCTCAGATTTGACATGGGAAACATTGACAATTACAGGCTGGAATTTATTTAAAACAAACTTGGAAAGTTGATTGGCGCGTTCAATTTATTCATCCTGCAGCCAATGTTCAACGTAAAAGATTACGCTTCACGAATCTTGGTTTAGGATTCATGCCAGGATTAGACCATGGTGTAGCACAGCACATAAAAAGGGTATTTTGCCAGGAAAGAGCTCTTTTAAATTCATCTAGACAATGATTTAAGTCGTCTGTTTAACTGCGCACCGCATCGGAAACTGAACGAGAGATGTCACAATGAGAACCGCCATTCGGGGTGGCATTTTGTTTCTTCCACCTCTATCAGCCTTTTCATTTGTGTCGGTTCTATTTCCTTCAAGTTCAGATGACTTTTCCTAACATCATGTAGCTGGGAAGGCACCTCGACATGATTCTGGCAATGTTTGCGTTCAGCGACGTAAAATTGGAGGAGGCATCTGTTCTGGAAGCAGAGGAGGTAGAAGCGGGGCGTGCATACTATCTTATGAGTGAATAAAGAAGGAGGAAGCGCGTTTCCAATTCTACCCTACCGTGGCATCTTGCTTTGTTGCGGTTAACAATGACTTAGGTGCCGAAACCGGATCCTCCTTCGTTATTCGATATTGAAGATAGTATGCACGCTCCGCTTATACCTCCTCTGTATTCCCAAGAATATCGTTATCATCTTGGATATCACCCTTTACACCATAAGGTAGTTTGGGGTGTTTGTCAATATCCCCACCTAAAAGGAATAAATGTAGAACAAGAACACAATCGCAAAATAAAACAAAAATACTTCCCAATGGGATGAGCAGTGAACAGACGTTTGTGGAGCTTTTTGAAAACGAAGAAGGGCGCGGACAAACCAGTGTTAAATAGCAGAGGAGAACATGATGGAACCGCATGACGGCGGCTCTCTCGTGTCCACTGAACTTGCGAGTGGCAGGATTGCCCTTATATAAATGCTTATGAACTCATCTCGACGACGGTGAGGTTGGTATGGGAGTTGTATGTAGCAGACGTGTGGCGCGACTGTCAGCTGGCAACGGGCACTGTCGTACCATCCTACGTTGGTGGCGGCTGGCCCGTGCCGCTAATCCTCAAAATTACATGCTCCAGGTAGCTTAAGATAACACGACGGAATGCATGACGGCCGCTATCCTATGCACGATTGATACCGTTTAAAGCTTTTTCTTTCGTGCTTTATATGTGTAGGGCAAAATCTTCTGGTTATCCGCCTACCATCATGAAGCCGTTTTAACACCACAGCTGTTTAAGGTTTGCAAGGTTGTCCTAAATAGTTTCGGAATTCTTTTACAACCCTTTTGGTTATTTTTCACTTTTCTTCGGCCATTTCGCTCACAGACTGGCGCATACGTCCATTCAAGCAGTATCCCAGAAAACAATTGTGCATCCTCGCTAAGGTAACTACAGAGCCAGCTCCAATTTAGGCTCAAGCTGGAAGCTTCTGTGAAACACCATTTCACATCACAATTTTTTGACGAGGTCATAGTCCATTCGTCAGTATTACACGGATTGTGTAAATTTCCTACAAAAACAAGTATACTATGCTCGAGACTTCTCCTCTGCTAAATATAAATCAGGTAAAGGACGCAATGTATTCAGTCTTTTCGCCATTTCTAAATAATACCCAGTTTAGCCCGGTTCCTTAGCCTTCCGTCATTTTAAATATCGGACGGCCCTGGACGCTGCCGAAGCAGGGGTAGAAAGACTGTGGTGTCTCTGTTAGGCGTTGCATTATAAATGCTATGAGGGAGGAAAGGTTCCGCGCAACATGGGGAAGACGGGGGGGAAAGGATAACGAGACACAGCCGCTCCCGCCGCCCTTCATTTCCCCGCCACCGTATAGAGAGGCACTGCGGTATTGAAAACATTTTTGGCTGCATACATATCAATCGAATTTTGTTACAAGTACAAGTTCAACCAAGTGGAACTGAAGAAATTTCGCAATGTAATCCGACACAATGCGAATGTTTGAACCAACCAGCTTTCAAGCTCGAACCTTTATGCGCCCCATTTGTCAAAAACGCCCTGGATGTCGCTACGCGGTACCGGAAATGGCCATGCCTCTAAAGAGTAAGTATCAAAATGTTTGTTTTTGTTGATAAAATAAACCCAGTTATAGCCATATATAGCTGATTGCTTGCCTTTAAGTAGTTAGGGTGGATTTGTATAGATTTTGTCATGTTGGTTGATAATATCACGTTGACATCTGTCAGAGATAAGTCCAGCCAGCGCTTCGTCCATGACCAGCGCTTCGTCCATGACACCTCTGATTAATCCCGTCCTTCATACAGTAGAGAAAGGACTCCTTAAGTGTTTGAAACGATCGGGGTTAGCAGTTTTGCCTTTTCCGCAATGTAGCAAGCAGTTAGCCTTTACATGGGACTGCAATTGCACTTCCTAACTTCCCCAACAGTTGGTTCATTTTTCGCGAAGACTAAATTTTCTGTACCCGGCCGCTAACTTCAAAAGAGTAACTTTGTTGCGCCGGCTCTAGGCTTTCGGTAGAACATATGTGACCATGCCCAATTTCAGAGGCATTATGTCGCGACCGGCCGTTCAGCGCACATAAACACACACGCGCTGCCTGCGCTTCGACGTTGTGTGGCGGAGGTTTTTTCAGAAACACAGTTATAATTGCAAGTTGCAGGGTCCGAAAGGATCAAAAGGCTGCAGGAAAGAATTAGTGGCAGCGCCGCTACTGATGCGTGAACGACAGCCACAATAGCGAAATGCAGCCTGCCATCGTTCTGTACACGTTTCTCGCTCAGGCAGCAGTGGGTGAATAAGCATCGCAAGAAATGAGTTTAGCAGCAAGAAGAGTCGAGTAAGCGAGAAAATCATGACATTTTTTGTCAGTGGAAGGAGTAAAATTATACGTTTAAAAAAGTAAAAGTACGATTACCGCTTATGCGCAGCGCAGACACGAAGGGCCGTAAAACTAAAACGTTTGCTTTCAGTGTTTCACACACACCGCGCGCTGCGATGATACCCATGCCGTCGTAGTAGCTGCATAACAAAAGGTATTCTGGCTTCCGCAAACTATTGTTTTATAAACACTAACCTTTTTTAGCGACATTCATGGCACCGAATGAATGCCAAAAGGCGGCACAAGAATATGCATTCACAGCATTTCGCGGGTGGTTCCAAAAGCAATGTCAAGACGGTCAGTACGCATCCAGCTTACTACCCTACTTTGTTACCCGAAGTGTACATAGTTCGGCCACGCATTCCAATCGACAGCGTGGAAAGCTATAAAGTCAAGGTTGCATTCACTCGCGCTGAATGCGTTTCGAGTACTCTGAAAGTTGTGGTTATTATTGTTTAGGCAGGTGATGGGGAAGAGGAGCAAATGCGTTTTTGGAGATTTCCGAACGGCCTGAACAAACTGTATTACAATTAGCCGCTAAGACGACTCTAACATTATTCACAAGATAGAAGCCGAAACTAAACGGAATCTTCATAAAGACAACCGCCGCTCCTCAGCAGATTTCGAACTGTGTGAACTGCGTTTAGTTTGTCTATAGGTAATAATGTTTGGAATGCGCTGTTATTAGTGACAACACCAACCGAGCTAAAGAACGGCAACCGAACAAGTAACTGTAGTGTGATTGCGCGAACAGAGGAAACAATAACACAAACACGCTTCTGTCGTGGAGGGCCGTTTCGCAACGATGACTGTGCCGTCAGTTTCTTTCACGGCGTACACGCGCGCGGCACCGCTGAATCTCTGTAACTTCTCGCGCACGCGAGGCCGACAGTAGTAGTTCAGCCCCGTAATTGTCTGGAAATCGCACAGAAGCACTTGAGACACAGGGAAACTATTTGCCAGAACAGTTTTCAAGGTCGAGACACCTTTCTAAAACAATCGCAGAATCGCAAGAACAAACAACCGAGGTGCCGAATATATGAACGAGCGGCCGCCGTCTGCCTATAACCGACCCAAAGTTAGCTAAAGCTTCCGCGGGGCTCCGCTGGGTGTACGTATTCATCGCGCCCTCTGAGCAGTGACCGGTGCATATACGGGACAGTACTTATATTATTGGAACAAGTATAAGGTACTCTGTTGTCCCAATATTCTCGTTTTTCTCTCTGCTCCCCCCCAACCCCCCCGCACACATATACTCACACAAACCTGGACCCGGAGCTCAAGTGCCTTTTTGGCCCCTCCTGTTCTATACGCTGCGTCACCATATTTGACTTAAACCATACGGCTCTGTTTATGCTAAAGTTTGCATGTGGTTACGCAATATGGCCGCCTCCTCGTGACAGTCAAGCCAGATCACGGGGTTACTTTGTGGTTACATTACTTTTTGGTAAGAACCGACAAGGCTCTCCGCTTAGGAATATTTGACCTGCTCCAGCGTAGTTAGATTTAAACATGTAGCCCTAGTCGTGCAAAGGCCGTTTTCACACTTTTCTCTCATAGTTTTTTTTTCATCTCACCATGAGTTTGGGTCTATTAGCCTAAGGGTGTTTCCGATTAGCGAGTATCGCTGGAGCAGAAGGGATCTTCAAACGGCAACTGTGCCCGCCCTTTTACAATATGAAGTTGCGCGGTGTAAATAGCTGCCACGTGAACGCAGCACACCAATTAAGCCACCTTAAAAACTCGCGAACACAAGTCCCTTCAAGGATGTTGAGCGGTATATTCCTTATCTCTTCAATTCTATACCTGCTAAATAAGTACTGTTGCTCTTTTTGCTCCTTCACTTTGTAAGTGTTTTTATTTACATATTAGTCCAAAAATATTAGAAGCAGAACCAGGTTATTGTTAAGATAAAAGTTTAGGTTTTGAACACAGCCCAAAGCCTTGGAGCAAAACAAAACTGATGCGTATATCATATACACATTGCGTGAAGACATGTAACGTGTTTGTTTTTTTTTTTTGGAACACGAAGGAAGCAACCAGGGCCCATGTATAACAGCGTTCACCATCCTTCCTATCTCAACCATCAGATACGAACATTCGGGTCAATGGCTTTTAAAAAAAAACACACTAGAACGTTTTGCAAAGCATCCAACATTGAGTAGTATATTTCCTGTCATTATTCACGGCCATCAGGCTGTCGCTTCTATATCTTACAAAATGCACCGCATGAGAATATTGTGCTAAAGAACCACCCACGGTAAGACATGTCGGTTTTGGCATTCCTGCCCACATGTTGAACGGCAAAAAAAAAACATGTAACTTTTTCAATTTTCCAAACATCCACACAAAACACAGCGGAAAGAGCGTGGCGCAGGCCGCCGCGGCGGCCACAAATCCAGGTATGGCAATCCAAAACTCCAAAGAGCCTGGTAAGGGGTCGACAACCCACGTCAGGCCGTTTCGGGGCTTTCTCACTTAACTCTGCCCCCCCCCCCCCCAAAAAAAAAAAGTATCTTAAGATAGCGTAGCCTATCCCGAACGGTTTTCACTTCCCCTCTCTGGTCGCTTTGCACAGCCAGAGGGGGATGGTGTACTGGCACATTTTTCGAGCCTTCCGACTATTGCGTCATTTGAGAAAATATTTCTCTTATGGTACAATTCGAAGAGGACTGCGTGCTGTTTAATATTTCTTTGAGTTAAAGAATATCTACACCATCTTTTTGGCGACGCTATACAACAGCGTGTTTACGACAAGGTGGAGGCTAGAGGGCGTGTCTTGTTAACACACACTTGAATGACTCGTGAGAAGAACGGCTGCAAGACAGCTGCGGAGAATTGCTATTATAAGAAAGCTTTCGTTTGACGTGCCACTACTATTCCTGTGAAGTATTGCGCCCCTCAAGATAAGTAAATGAAGGCCCACAAAGCCCCACACGCGGCGTAGAGTAGAACACCTATTGTAGCAGTATAGCCACAGTTTCGCCTTCAATGCTGGCAAGTAGACGTATCTTATCTGCCTGGAGCAATTTCTGGAATTGTTTCTTGATGTGATCCGGATAACGTTTGGGTGTTATCGAAACCTTTTTAAATGACTGCTCCCTTTTACACAGCCCCAAAGGTGGGGATGTTCAACGGGTAAAGCGAGCATTCATTTCAATGATTGCAAAACCACAATATGTATAATAAACAAATTGGTCTCGCAAAACCGAGTCATTCGTAAACATGAACCGAGCAGAATACCGACATTTCACAAAAACTACTTCAATCATGTGCGTTGCATAAACCTTGAAGACCTTAAAAGGGACCTCAGAATTTGGTTACTTTCCGAGGTTTTGCGTACGTAGTCGTTTTACTTGCAGAATTGTGACGAAATATGTGAATAAACGATCTTCCTACCAGTCACCGGTATACCTATTTTTGGCGTGTGGGATCACTTAACGTGCCGTACCTCGAGACATCACAAGAATAATGTAACATTATACAATTCATCGTATAAAAACTGGCGTTCAAAACAACGAAAGTAGCAGTTTCCGGGACAGATTAAGTAGGAAGATTTCATGTAATACCAAAGTGATTATGTGAAACCCGAAAGGCACACTAATACACAAACCTAGGATGTGTATTGCTCTTGACAAAAGCACAGAAAACGCTTGAAAAACAGACATATAATTGTTACGCTGCCTGTTAGGACGTTCTAGACAAACCGCTAGAATACCCCAAATAAAATAGAAGCGTAATTGCAACACAGAACAAAGAGCACGACTAAAGGAGCAAAGAAACTTCCAATAGTCTGTTTATGTTAGTGCGACTACGCATAACTGACACCCCTTACCCATCTGGTTGGAGCGGTTGCTTAAGGGGAAGGCGAAAATATTTACAATTTTAAAAAATATCGACCAGCAGCAAGTACAAATTGAATAGTTCCCGTATACAAAATATTTTCGCAATATTTTAAATAGAAGCGGCGCAATACGCAAGCAGATGTGGCCCGAAGCTCAGCCCTCATCTTGGCGCACGATGCCGGAAGACAAAAAAAGGGAGGCGAAAACCGGCCGGGAAACGTCATAGCTGGACTAACGGGAGGAGCGGCCGCCAGTGCCACGCTCTTTTCGCCGTATTTTCTCAAGAGGCTCACCCGAGGAGAGTGCCATTCAATTTTTGTTGTTGTTTTTTATTGACAGCACTTGTGCAAGTTTTTCTTCAGAACGTTTGCACGAACGCCACATCAGACTTCCGTTACTATGTCATGCTCCTAAGGGGATACTACCATGCTCCGATGTTTCATAACATATGGAAGCGAGAGCCGAGGTGGCGGAGCTTGATGATAAAGATTACATTCTACCTGACGTTACATGCGTTGTAAAACACTGTAATGCGTTTTTTGCTTCTGAGCGATGGACATGAATGTTCATATCGGATGCTGAATATAGGAATGACGGTGAATACTGCGGTACTTTGGCCCGAGATATTTTGTTCATTTTCCAGAATAGAAGTCATATTTGTTCAGAAATGCCTATTTCAATAAACGCGTCGGTTTTCTTTCCCTGAGGAACTTAGGATCGTGCTCAAAAACCCAACTTTCAGCGAAGCCAAGGCAAGGTTCGAATCGTGAGAAAAATTCTTTTCCGGCTCAAAGCAAAATAGTATTCTTCTAAATTAAAGGAACCAAAACCACAACATTACCAAATTTGGAAGTATAGTTGCCGCAGAATGATATTTGTCTGTAAGTGAAAATACCCACTCCAACGCGTATTATACCAACGTATAATACGCGCATGGCTAAGTGGGCGTAATGTTTTGACCAAGGCATGCTGCTGATATATTAGGGGCTATTTATTTCGTGTACCTGCCTATGAAAACCTGGCAGCAACTTGTTGCCGCTGAACCTGACCTGTACTTCAGCGATATTAGTTTATAGGAAGCACCCAGAAGAGAAAAAGCCCAGAAATCACGATGAGACTAAAAATAGTAAGAGCTGAAATTGAATACACGGCCTGCCCGACCAAAGGCGTACTGGCTTCACGTCCACTATGTCCACTGTCTTCCCTACTTTCCTTCCACCACCCCTCCAGCCGACTCTTCGTAAGATCTATGGCCCTGAAGTTGAGGCTCCCTTCACACCAAATCCCTAAGGATCCATAAACTTCCCTTCTCCGTTAGTTCGCCTCTATCGTATCTCTGTGAGCCTAGGACAATATACTCTATCGTTACCCGATCCCTGCCGCAGCATACACACGTTTCGTCCTCGTACGGGTTAGCCGTGTATACTCACGTTCGCAGACATCCCAACCGTGCCTCAAAGAACAGTGCACTGCCTCGCATATTGCTATAAAAACTTTCCTTCCTGATTTCGAGTTCCTGTGTTTCATAGGTATCGAGGGGTTTTTTTCGCTTCCACTCTCTGCACCCGATTCGTTGTCTCTGCTGCGTTAACTGTTTTTAACTGTTGTTTTTACCCCACCTTCCCGTACCAAATTTCCGTATACCTTTGTCAGCCCTGTGGTATTCCGTCTCCACCGTGTGTCCACGCCCATCATGTAGAGGTACCTAAACACTCGCGCCCCAACTTTCTTCCTCCATGTCACCTAGTATCTCCTCAAACTTTATCTTGCTCTGCGCTTCCAATGACTCGTAGGCCGAGAAGCCGATATCCCCATGTACAGCTACATTCGTAGCTTAGGTATGGTAACCTGAGGCCAACCTGCCTACCACTTTATTTTCCTTTGCCCGCTTGATTTTCTTACTTTATGCATATAACGGGATTTGCGAAAGTCAATCCTGGTACTATGACCCCTTTCCAAACTCCCATTACCACTTCGCGTTTGGTTTAGCACCACCGTGCTGTATGGTTCATTATAGACGCGTTACCTCTTCTTTTTATTTTAAGGTGGGCCTCATGCGCATGCGTGTAATCTGCTGCATCGTTAAGCCATAGCCCTAATTATTCATACTCCTTTGCCCGTGGTATTTCCACTTGTCGAAGTGATGCCTATTTTCACCCCCTGTCGCCTTTGAGCACTATGATCCCTGATTTTTCTCTGCTAAAGTTGAGCCCAGGTGTCTTGCTTCCTGTCCGCATACTTTTGGGGTCATTCGCCATCAACAAAATGTCCTCTCCTTACATTATTCCTGGAATTTGCTGTTCCACCACCTGTGCGTTGTTGATTTATGATAAATAAAAACCTAGCCTAGTGCCCTCTAGCTTCCTTTTTAAACCCGAGAAGTAGATCATGAACAGCCATGGAGAAAGTGTATATCCTTGTTTTTAACCCTTATAGGTGAATACTGGCCTATTGTAAGTTACCCTGCTATTTGCACTTCTTCTCCCAGTATACTTCCCTGAGTAAATAATTAAATTATGGCTCCCCCTTCCCCACCCTCCAGGATCTTCCATGGCTGCGCCCTGTCTACGTTGTCACACGCCGCTTTAATGTCTAGAAAGGTTAGCCTTCCCGGGGAGTTAGGCGTTATCAGTGGGCCCACTGTTGAACACAATGTAGCCTCCACAGTGCTGTGTGGAATCCGTGGTGTGAACTATAGATGCGCGGTTGCTCCTTGCCGGATTCTCTGTATTCCACACTGCAGTTATAGAGTTGTTATTGTATACAGTTCACGTTATCCTCAACGAAAAATATGTACGCGAGGGATATATGTACGCGAGAGATATATGTACGCGAGGGATAAAGTTTGGGAGGTTTAAGATCTGTCTGCAGTAGCGTGCGCACGTGGGGTGTTGCTGAGTTAGTTCTGTAACACTACAGTATGCTTGTTTAGAAGCACAGCAGTGATTCAGAGCCAAGCACCGTGCTCAGACATGCGGCGCAACCCATTCTATGGCAATGCGATGAACACCAGTGTCGGAGCAGCGGATGATACAAAATTAATTTCACGTTTCAGCAACTGTGCCATACTTCTGCCTTAAATTTGTAATAATGCGCATTAATATTTGTTACGGTGAGTATTTGAGGTCTTTTATTGCTGTTATGTGAAGAGCAAAACCATCCAGTGCATATAGTAAAGGCTACGTTTGCTTAAAAATCTACAACATTCCAAAAACCTGTTAATTGCAACAAAATGTGTACAGGTATTGATTGAGAACAGTTTAATTGAAAGTTGCTGCACTCGAAAAAATATTGCAAGCAGAATCGTAGGGGACCAAAACCTAGATTGTTATATAATAAGAACCGAAGACACGTTGCAGTAGAGCCAAGAGCAGCGAAAAATCATAACTGTTCACAGAATGCGTATATTGTATACGCCTCAGTTTTATTTCGTTGCAAGGCTTTGGACTGCGCTCGAAGCCCGAACTTCTATCTTAACTAAAACAAGGTTCTGCTCCCAATGTCTCCCGACTTATAGATAAATAATAACGCTTACAAAGTGGAAGAAGAAAGACCACAATATTACTTATTTTGCAGGTGTAGGACTCGAGACATATGGAATATACCACCCAATACCAATGAAGGAACTTAGGTTCGCGAGTTTCTAAGGTTGATTTTTGGCGCGCTGCAGTGACTTGACAGCTATGTACTGTAAAATGGACGGAATAGCTGAAGTTGAAGATCACCTGTGCTCCAGCGATACTCGTTGATCGGAAACACCCCTAGGCAAATAGGCCTAAAATCATTGTGCGGTGAAAAAAAGTAGGACAGAAAAGTCTGTAAATGGCATTTGTCCGACCTGGGGTATATGGTAAGATGTAGCTTTGGTGGAAGAGGCCAAATATTTCCAATCACAAACCCTTGGCGGTTCTTACCAAAAGTAATGTAACCCCAATGTAACTCCTTGTTCCGGCTGCTCTGTCACAAGGAGGGGGCCGTGTTACGTGCCCTCATGCAAACGTAATCCTAAACAGAGCCATATGGTTCAATATGTCAAGAATAAATTCAAGTCAAACAGGCTGACGCCGCGGAAACAACAGCAGGAGGGCCCTAAAAGGCACCGGAGCTCCACTTCCACGAGTGTGTATGTGTGTGAGCAGGGCAGGGGAAGAACAAGGGAAATGGGGCAGCAGTCTGTTACACTTCTACCGTTATATAAGTACTGTGCCGTATACATGCTGCATGAGACGTGCCTGCTTTTCTCCGGTACAGTGATAAAACATATCTTTATCTAGGCCATAGGTGCTTAACCATATAAAAAAAACGTCTGGGGCAGTTTTCAATGTCATCCTAAACAATAGAAACGGCCCATGAAGGATGGAAAGGTAAGCAATGTTCTACCGAAATCCTAGAGTCATGGCTACAGAGTCACTCCTTTGTAGTTATCGATCGTGTAGAACAAAGTTAAGCCTGGCGAAAAATGAACAAAAGGTCGCGAAGCTAGAAAATACAACTTAAGTTCCCTGTAAAGGCTGAGCTGCAAGCTAAATTGAGGTAAACGCAAAGCTGCCTACCCTTGATCGTTTACAACGCCTACGACAGCCAGAGTAGCCGAATGAGTCCTCTCTGTACTGTATGAAGGGCGGGACCAACCAGAGGGGCCAGGGCGAAGCGCGGGTTTTGAAAGATAAATGCATGCTAAACTTTTGTATGGCAGATTTCTACCATATATTTTGAGCCAACATGCCAGAATGTTGACAAACCCGCCCTAACTACCTAATGCAACTCAGCTATTTATGGGTATAGCTGGGTTTATTTCCTCAGCAAAAACAAACAAACAACCATTATGATATTTACTCAATACAGCCATGGCCGTTTTCAGTACCGCGCCGCAACATGGAGGGCGTTTCTGATAAATTGGACACTTAAAATATCAAGCTCATTAGTTGGTTGGTCCTACCATTCACATTGTGGCGGATTACGTTGCAAAACCTCTCCAGTTCCACTGGGTTGCACTCGTTCACGTAACAAAATGCTACTGATCTGCATGTAGTTTAAAATGTTTTTCATACAGCAGTGCACCCCTGTACGGCGCCGTGAAAATAAAAGGCGGCCGGAGCGGCTGTGTCCTGTTATCCCTTCACCCCAGTCTTCCCTATGTTGCGCGGTGCCTTCCACCCCTCTTAGCTCTTATATTGCAACGCCTAACACAGACACCACACTTTTTCTACACCTATTTCGGCCAGCCTGGGACAGTCCGATATTTAAACTGACGGAAGACAAATGAATCCGGCTAAACCATGCATTATTTAGGAATGGCGAATAGACTGAAGATATTGTGTCCTTTATTTATATTTAACAGAAGAGAAGCGTGTTTGCCAACATCGTCTGCTCAGTTGTAGAAAATAAAAAAAACAATGTTATACTGACAATGGTACATGTGCTCGTCACAAAATTGTCTAGTGAAATGGTGGTTCACAGAAGCTTCGAGCTAATCCTAAATTGGAGCTCGCTCGTTTAGCGAAAATGGCCCAGTTGTTTTCTGGATAAATACTTAACTGGATATATGCGCCAGTATGTGAGAAAATTTCCTCAAGAAAAGAAAAAATAAACGAAAGCGTTGTACGAGAATTCCAAAACTGTTCAGCAGAACCTTAATAATGAGCAGAACAGAATAATGAGCTGTGTTGTTAAAAGGGCTTTGTGATCGTATGTGGCTAACAGGAAGATTTTAACATATACCGATGAATCACGGAAGAAATGCTTCAAACTGTATCAATTGGGCATAAGATAGCGGCCGTCATACGTTTCCGTAGTGTTCTCCTATCATATCTTTAACAGGTCACTGCAAGTAGCAGCACGGGCCAAGCGCCGCCACGCAGAGATGGTACAAAAGCGCCCGTTCTTTCCAGCTGACAGTCGCGCCACACTTTTGCTAGTTACAACTCCCATACTGACACCATCGTCCTCTACATAAGTGCAATCCTGCCACTCGCAAGTACAGTGGACACGAGAGAGCGACTGTCAGGAGGATTCGTCTTGTTCTCCTTTGCTATGTTCTCCTCTGCAACCTACTTCGCTGTAGGAAAGCTCCAGACACGTCTATGTGCTGCTCATCCCATTGCTAGGTATTTTTGTTACATTTAGCGATTTGCTAGTTCTAAATTAAGGTGGTGATGTTGAAGAAAACCGCGAATCACCAGATGGTGTAAAGGGTGATTATATCCAAGGTGATAACGATATTCTTGTAAAAGCAGCGGAGGTAGAAGCGGGGCGTGCATACCATCTTCATTATCGAATAGAGAAGGAGGGAGCAGTTTCGGCACAAAAGTTATGATAACCGCAAAAAACCAAGATGTCAAGGCAGGGCTAACTGGAAACGAGCTTTCTCCTTTATTCACTAATGAAGACAGTATGCACACCCCGCTTCTACCTTCTCCACTTCCACAACAGATGTCTCTTCCCTTTTTAGGTGACTGAACGCAAAAATTGACAGGAACTATGTCGAGGTGCCTTCGCAGCTAAATGAACTTCAGAAACGTCAGCCGAACTTGAAGAAAGAAGAAGCCTACATAAATGAAAACGCCGATAGCTGTGGAAGAACAAATTGCCGTGTCGGATCGCGGTTCTTGTTGTGACACCTCTCGTTCAGTTTCCGATGCTGTGCGCAGTGAAGCAGACGCCTTATTCGAAAGCAGATCTTGGCAGCCAGATCTCCTTTTTGTAGGCTCTCTGACAGAATGGAATAACTGTGGTCCGAATCCTAAACCAGGATTCGTGAAGCGTATTCTTTTGCGTTGAAAATTTAGCTGCAGGATGAAGAAAGCGAACGTGTCCATAAAATTTGGAAGATTGTTACAAATAAATGCCAGCATGCGATTGTATTTTTTCATGATTCAAAACGAAGGATTCGATATTTTCTTTCCCTGTCATAGCTAAAACCTCCTGTAAAAAGATTTAGTGAAGACTTCAGCACATCAAATCAAAATAAGCGGAAGAAGCTAAATCAGGTTGCTCAAGCTAGGTGACAACAGTTCTTTTTTCGGTAGAACAAATTCATAATTAACAGAAAAGGTACGTTTACGTTTCGTGCAGTAACATTGCTTACGAAAATAATGTTCCCGACGATGATGCCTCTGCCAATGAGTGTTTTTGCCACTCAAACAGGGGTGACCAGCACAACTTCTTCATAGCTACGTGTTAGTAGTCCCATCAATGAAGTATCATTTTTGCTTTCAAGCATTTGCATCGTTTTGAATAAGCATGGTGAATCGTCCTCATTTATCGATACTTGTAATTCCGATGTTGGTATTGTAACCGAAACTTAGTGGTTGTCTGCGAAGGCTTCGCGTAGCGAAATTTTTTGAAGGCCCGATATCTTTTTGCATATATCTTCGCGGTAGAGGAACAAGGTTGGGGGGAGGTGTACAAATTGTTGTCGCCGGTCATCTTAGTCGTTCCGTATTGCGCTTGCAACTCCCTTGGAAGTGTGTTGGGCATGTGTTCGCCTCAAGCACAAAAACGCTATCTTCGGGTCTGTTTTCGGCCTCCGTATGCACCCTCTTCGTTTTTCACTGATCTTCGCGACATATTAGGCAACATTATTGTAAAATTCCCTAAATATCCAATCTCCAGTTTAGGCGACTTCAATTACCTTGAAATATATTGGTCTCGAAGCGGCTGGAGCGGATCTTGTTCCTCCCGCGATGCAACACAATTTCTTGACTCGGGTGCAACATTTTATTTTTCACAGATCCCAACTCAACCGACACGAACATCCTTACTAAGGCAAAACGTACTCGACCTTGTTTTATTTAATTCTGCAGGTCTCGTCCACTCGCTCGCCTTTACGCCAGGTCTTAGTATCATTGTTTAATTCACTTCTCGGTAAACGCGATAACAAACGATGTGCCAATACAATGTAGCTAATAAGATACTGTCGCTGGGCGCCTTTTCACTATTAGCACTGAACACTGAATTAACACTGTTTCCATTAATGCCACTATTTCCACTACTAACACTGAACACTGAATTTTATTAGCCCACTGTAAATGATATTCGGGACCTCCTTAAAAAAAGTTCACTCTTTCATAAAAAATGCATTCCCTTGAGCATCATTCCGTCTAAGCAGTGCTGCCCTTGGTTTACTATTCCCTCAAGAGCCTTTAAACAGAAAGAAGGCACTGTTTCGAGAAGCACGAAAGTGCAACCAACGAGATGCGTAATTTTTGTGCCGCCAAAGTATTGATGCTTTCATGTAAGCAGTAAAAAAACAAATCACATTTTCTTCGTTGATACTCTTTCTTGTTTCTTGTTCAAAATAATAGGAATTTCTGGACAATAAACGGCGGCCCGAAAAACAACCCAGTATCTTTACTTGATAAAACTGGCACGGCCGTCTCTCATTCCAAAAGCTGTTTAGCTTTCGACGACATCTTTAAAAATGCCTTCTCTCAACCAACCACAAAAAGTGACCCGTACCCCCACGAAGCGGCCAATTTTCCACCAACAGAGTTAATTGTTGTTTAGTGGGATGCAGTCATCCTGCTCCTTGGAAGTGTAAAGGTATTATTGCCCTCGAGGGTGGATTGAATAAATTCAAAATTACTCAAAAGCACCGAAGTATACCAATCCATAATCCTTGGCCAGATTTTCACCCAGTCAATATGCACAAGTATCTTACCAGGCGATTGGAAGAGTGGCAAGGTGGTACCGTTATTCAAGTCCGGTGATGCCCGCAATCCAATAAATTGCCGTCCGATTTTGTTATGTAGCAACCCATGTAAGCTTTCGAACTCATAGTGTATTCCCGCCTGGTTAAGTTTCTCAAAAATCACTCTGTCTTTTCTTCATGGTAACAAGAATTTAGGAAATCAATTTCTTGTGAGACCCAGCTCATTTCTTTCACTCATGGCATTTTGAGTGCTTCCGATAACGAATCTTCTGTGGACTGAATTTTTTTGGACTTCTCCAAAGCATTCGATCTTGTCTTTCATCACATATTCCGGATGAAGCTCCCAAAGTGAAACTGGACTCTGCTATTGTAGCTCGGATCAAAAATCTTTTGTCTAATCGAACAAAATTTCTCTTTTTTCTGTTGAGTCACGTCAGGCGAGCCTCAAGGATCGGTTCTCGGCCCCTTCTCCTTCTAAATGATATCAATGATCTGCCCAGCTCAATTACTTCTCCCGTCAGATTGTTTGCGGATGGTTGTGTACTGTAGCGAACAAGTTCTACAAATTCCGACTCGTCACACTTACAGTGTGATCTATACAAACTCTCTAACTGGTGTAATAATTGCTAATTGCATCTGAACATTATAAATGTAAAACAATGATAATTTTTAGTGTCTCCATCCTCCTCAATCTTTCGTTTACACAATCAAAGTCCGCCAAATTGAAGAAACTAAAACGTATGCTTATTTAGGAATACACTTAACTAATAACTTATCTTAGGCAGCGCGCGTAATTACATAATTAACAATGCTAATAGGATTCTTGGGTACTCAGACGTAACTTTTCTGATGCCCCTTCAGTCCTGAAATTGATGCTGTACAAAACACTAATCCGTCCCAAACTGGAATACGCAGGCGCAGTATGGAAAGCGCGACTCGCATGTCTTACTAACGCTTTACAATCCATTCCAAACAGAAGCGCACGTATTATCTTGGCCAGTTACACTCGCACGTCAAATGTAATATCTATAAAGCTCAGTCTTAATATTCCCAATTTTTTGTAGGCAGTGAAATAGCTGAATGGAATATTTGTCACAAGATCTACCATGCTAACCCAATGCTGAAAAACGGACAGCTAACTAGCCCGTCATATTTATCGACAATCACTGATAATACCCACAAGGTTAACGTTCGGAAATTCAGCAAAAATCTGTTTTGAATTTTTTCATCCAAAAACAAAAAAGAAACGAACCACTTGCCAACCTCAAAGACCAAAGTCAGGGATACCCGCCAATTTCGTGCAGCCGCGGAAAGCTACTTTCGTTTTCATTAAACAGTTGTTTCCTTTTTGTTGTCCAGATACGTCTTTTGTATAGTTATCGTACACGTATTTCGGTATTCTGATCTGTTATGACAATTTTCGTTTGCTGTTTGACTTTATTTTTCATGCGTTCATATGTTTGTCTTGTATTTTCTTTGGGAAGTAGTTTAGATTGTGGCTTCTATACCGATTTTTTTATAGGTATACGCATAATTACGTATTTTACGTACGCTCGCATTATACTTATTGTTTTGTTTGAACCTGTATAATATCATCAGCTCTGTATAATTCCTTTAAACCTCATTGCTTGTGGTATCTAAACCGCATTTATTGTGTAACAAATGACCTCGCCATATACAATACTTTTTGTATTTGCAGTATTACCACTCCCTTTTGTAGCGCCCTCCGCGCTTTGAAGCTATTGAAAAAAAAAAAAATATAAAAATAAATAAAACAAGTTTGAGAGATTTTTTACGGGTAACAAGCCTTATGCATTAGTTGAAAATATGTATAGGAAGTAATATAGTAGCAACTTTCCAGCAATTTTTTTTCCTTTCTTGAGCACTAATTGTTGCACAGAATAAGGCAATCGGCGACTTCCGCATCCTCTCTGCACCTTTACACATGCACAACACAAACACAAAATATCTCGTAATACATCTCTCACATACAACAAGGAGTAGATATTAGCGGGGTAAGTAGTTGTAAAATCTAGTACCTCTTCAACAATCTATGTAAAAAGCGTTGCATTATTGTGTTAAGAAATGTTTTTTTGAGCAATTAAAAACGCAAAAGTTCAAAATTTGCGGAATAAAATTAGAGCACTTTCAATGTTTACAGTATGTTTTAAATTACTTTTTTTAATGTGTGTTTGTTGGACTGCCTAAACAAAAACAAAATTAAGTTAATAGATTCATATAAAAATTTCACGACGAATGCATCTTTTATAAATAAGGCATTTCCTCTACAAGGAAGGTGCAAAACGCTGACAGGATGCCTCTCCGCACGTTGGGTGCGCTATCATCACAAGAATAAAAAATCAATTAGAAACCGTTATAAGTGAAGGTGATGCCACGACCTGAATTTGTTCATTTCACCTGTGACGACCCCGTTATTTGAGAGCGCATTCTTTTTAAAACAAATGACTTCAGTATTCGGAGCGAGGTAGGCGCTACATAAAACAGATAATTTGGAATTTTTTTTTTCTTTACTGCACTGAGTTTGTGCCCTATTCCGTTGTCTGGTTATCTTTGCGTTCTTACTAAGCAGAATGCACCAACCGCCGAATCGTTCGGTTTAGAGACAATATTGGCCAATCTTGTACTCAGATTAGCGTTACAAATTGACACGTGTTGGCCTGTATTTTCCGTATATTCATCGTTTGAATCAATTTTCAAAGACAGCTTTGTGTTAAACTGGATGGTTAAGCCATGTATTGGATTGTGTAGGACAGGTTGGCTTTGTACCTCACACGCATAATGGTGATGTGATAGGTCTTTTACCAGATCGCCCATTATACTTTCACTCACTCTGAAAGACCAGCTTTGATGTATGAACTACTGCGATGAATGGCACTGTGAGAATGTTTGGTAGAAACTTGTTATCACGCATTAACGTTTCTTTACAAATGTCACTTTTATACCGCACAAACGGCACTATCATTAAATAATGACAACATGCGCGATGTGGTCACTCGATTGACGCTGCATTTAATCTCATCAAAATATTTCCCATCGAAAAAAAAAAACAGTTGATGTTTCATTTACTCATTTATTTATTTGTTTATTTATTGCTCGAGCAGGTATGTATTTAGAACCGTGGCCTTCACTAGATAAATCCCCCTATTTCTCTCGTATCTGCCCCGTATTGTTGCCTCTGTCACTTCTCTCCTAGGATCTACTTTGCGTGTGAACAGAGTTAAACAGGAACGCCGTCTTAAATGTCGCTTCCTTGGCTACTGACAAACGCGCAAACTAGTTATCGAGCAGCTCAAGCTGCAAAGGCTTATGCACAAGATTGTATTCCGGTACACGATTTCGTAAAAATTTTACAAACCCTGACATAAACGCCTTCAGATAAGCGTCTTGTTTTTTCAAGGCAAATTGCGTGACGTAGTATGTATTGGGTTTAACGTGTGGAACTTCATTCTGGCAAAATTCAACGCAGGCACTCTTTTTAGCGAGAGTAACGTAGCTCTATTACTAGGCGAGCTCTAGGACATTAAGTGGGATATTCTAGGGTAAGCGAACTTAGAAGGACAAGAGAGGGCTTCATAGAGCTCACTAGGGGGCATATTCTATGCTGCAGAGGAGCCCAAGAGAAGAAAGAACACAAGGTCGATTTTCTATTACACAGAAATAGCACGAAACGTCGAGGAGGTTTTCAGCATTACCGATAGAGTCGCGGCTCTTGCGATGAATCTAAACAAGCGATAAAAATCAAAGGTGGTACATGCCTATGCGCCAACAACCAGGTATGATGATGTAGCTGTAGACGGCTTCTACGGGGATGTCGAATCAGCTATGAAAAAGATAAAAACGCAGTTCAGGATTGTGGTGGGATACTTTAGCGGAAAGTTCGGTAAGAAGCAAAATCAAATTGCACCATCTTCCAGTAGGGGAACCCTGAGTAGTATGAGAAGCAGCAATGGGGTAGAGCAGGAGGAGGAATCAACTTTTACTGAGCCCAAGAAATCGGTGGTGCGCGCTGGCACCAGACGGGGTGGTTCCCTAGTCACGGGACCCATATGTTCCCAGCAGCTCCTGGCCCCTGTCTTTCAGTGCGAGCTGCGTCGGCAGGGCGGGGCTGATCAACAAGGTCTCCCATCGCTCAAGGGGTTGGGGATAGGGGGTGTTGTGGGGAAGGGAAGGAGGGGGGGTCTTGAGTTCTGTACACTCTGCCAAGATGTGCGGCAGGGTGCCCCTCTCTCTTTTGCAAAACGGACAGAGCGTGTCGTGTTCCGCAGGGTACATGGGGTTCATCAGTACCGGATGCGCAAGCGATCCCCCCTGCGCTCGACGCAGGATCGCCTGTTGCTGCCTAGTCAGTTAGGGGTGCGGTTCCGGCAGTCTGCACCTCTCCTCTCGGTACATCCGGGTAATGTCCCGAAAGCTGGTAACCGGGTGCGTGAAGTTCCCATTACTTGTCATTGCGTCGTTTCCGTTGACGTTCAGTTTCGCGTGCCATTGTTGTATCAGTACCTTCTTAACGCAGTTTGAATGAGTGGAGGACATAAGGCGCGTCCGTAGCACATACTCACATCTGGGCTTGTAGCACAGTGGGAAGAGCGCCCCCTACCTCCCGTTGCGGCCAGAGAGTGGTGGGATCGAACCCGGTCGCCACCTAACTATTTCTTTTTATAGTGGACTGCTCTGACGTCAGCCGAAACGCTGACGGGGCTGAAGAGACGCGCATGCGCAGTAGAGTGCGGATGGCGGACAAAGCCAACGAGGGAGGGAGGGACACAGCCTCGAGCATGAGATGCTTCGCATCTGATGGCAGAAAGGTCAGTGGTCAGTTCTGGAATAGAGAGTTGCACCAGTCGGGGAGGTGCACTGCTGAGATTTGCCGCGAGAAATAATGTACGGTTTATGAACACATTCTTCTACAAAACGGAAGTATAGGAAATATGCGCGGAATATCCGTTATGGTACAACTGAACACGAAATTTACTTTATTTTTTATGACAAACCGGTTGTCGTTCAGGACGTAGACGTGCTCAGTACGAGTCGCAGCAGCGATCATAGGTTGGTTGGATGCAAGCTAAGGTTGAATCTCAAAAAACAAAGAATGAAACTTGTGAAAACTAAGAAACCCCGCATGGATTCAGTCAGAGCCAGATAGCAAGATTTCTATAATAACTCATCAATACAAATTATCGCTTCTGAACGAGCAGAACGGGATCAGTGTAGACGGGATATATGACACCCTTACATATTCACCCAGTAAATCATCAGCCGGTGTTAGGAGGTACAAGAATAGGGTTACTAACTTTAAATTTAAAAAAAAGAACGAAGGGAGTCAGTGCGAAGCGTGAGACCATGAAATGTCAAGTGTCACGGATGGTATGGAATTACTCAAGAAATCAAAAATGGGAAACAAATGTCATTCGTTCATATAAAATGGCACTGATTAAGAAAACCCTGCAAATAAGAGGAAGCTTGAATGTAACCAAGAGTAAGCTAGCCATCCGCAAGGACAGGGTGCACGCAATTAGAGACGAGTAGGGTTACATTACCCAAACCTACGATTGGATAATAAAGGTAGAATAACGATTCTGCCTCGGGCCACACTTCAGCTACGTTAGACTAGGGGAAACCACTGAGAGTACAAGCGCAGTTTCCGATGTCCCACTAGTAACTAAACAGGCGGTCGGAAAGGCTCTCAGAGACATAAACAGAGGAAACGCTGCAGGTGTTGACGGCATAACCATGGTACTTTTGGAGGAGGGAAGACATGTTGCACTGGAAAAAATTGCTGTACTACTTTGGGAATTCTTGAACACTCAAACAGTGTCCATTGCCTAAAAACGCCAACATTATTTTGATTCATAAAAAGGGAGATCCCAAGGACGTGAAGAGTTACAGGCCTATTAGCTTACTCTTCGTTGTGCAGAAGTTTTTTAGCGAAGTAATACTTAGGTTTCAATGTTTATTCAAAATACGTTTGCTTTACGCAATCCGTAATTGAAGCTAGTGCACAAGGAGGTCCCGAAGTAAAACCTGTCAGGGGGGACTTCGTGACTCTAAATGCTCAAGACAATGTTACTACTATAGCAGAACGAAACACACAAAAAGTAGGTAAAACCACTATCATGTCAGGGTCAGGCGACTAAAAAATATTTCATTCTATCATAACATTACATAGTTTTCCTCGATTTTGAAGAACGAAAATTGGAAAGTATGCAATTCTAGACGAATAATCAAGGAATGCAAATCAAACTGCATAGTCACATTTTGGACATCAACATATCAGGATCCAATGATAGTGCAATACCCGACCGGCCTGCCGAACGCACCTCTCCGCCGGTGACGGCGTTAGTTTCCCTTTCCGCCGCAGCGTCAGTCGTGGCGCTAATCATCGGTGAAAGAAGAGCGGCGGCTGCCGGCCGCGGTCACGGTTTCAATGCGGTGTAAACGACGGCAGAAGTCAGCATCTATATAATTTATATTAATATGCGGTGATACGTGAGGGGGAAACTCACAATATAGGCGTCACGTACTAACTATTATTTCAAAAGTAGGCACAGCGCTAAATTTGTTTTCCTTTTAGCGCACCGTATGCTACATTATCATGTGGCGGATTGACAAAGTCGAGCGCAATAGGCGTATTTCTTTCTAAAGACTTTCCCAAGGTTTTCAGGAATAATATTTGGCGTGGCAAGCTAGTCTGAGCAACCGCATTTATTTATAACAAAAGCCGTTATAACTTGCGCGTACGTAAAAATTACGTAAACGTTTTGTGCTGCGCCGTACACGCCCATTTCTCAATGCGCGTTTGACAAATGTGACTGGATATTTTCACACCTTGATTTAACTGCGTTTTCAAAGGGAACTGGAATAATCTTAATACCTTTCAGGGTCCATTGGCCCATTTCTTTTGGAAATATTGTTAGACTGCGCGTTAGGTTACAGGGTACACAAAATTATGGAGGACACACGAATAAAGTGGACACGGTGAACGCAACTATGAACTGATTAATGGCAACAAGAGCACTATTTACATGGGAACCAAAACTCGGAAAGGATGCAGTTGGAATGGGGTAAAACTGTGGCAGTCGTTCTTTGATTTACACTAGTTGCAAAAAGTAATATACAGTTGAAAGGTAATTGAAATGAAATGGCTGGGACATCAAGGATAAATTTAATACACCATTTAAAGGGGGATTTATTGGGTTTGTCAGAAAATATGTAAGTCCTCTTCGCCTATGGCTAACCGGCCATCAGCTTTACAAGCGGAAAACCTTTGGCGAGAAATGTTTTCGCCAAAGCTTCAGTGAATTCTCCACAGAGCTATTAACGTCGCCAGCCCAGGTGGCAAGAAGCATCCTCAATAACTTTTTCAAGACCATTTCGCACAGCTCATGACAGTGGTACGGGTCTATCTTGATGGCGCACCACATCAGCGGACAGTCTGCGAGGTGTGGGAATACGGTGTCTGAAAGGAGCTTACAAATTTGTCTGCTGTGTCGAACTGCCTGTACAGCGCGGTCCTCCTCGAACTTCTTCACTTGTTCGCGAAATTCGTCGCAGCGTTTTTTCAGTTTTTGTAGTTTTTCGTTTAGTCTGTTTTCTTTCATTTTAAGTCGGCGGGCATTTCTCTGGGTGTTATCGAAAAAGCCTGCCAGATCCAACCAAGTCTGGCATTCTCGAGTCTCAAAATTACGTTGGCCGCATGATAGCATGTCCGTGAGAGCGTACAGGATTGTGTCTTCCTCTGCCGGTGAGTGCGGTTGATCTCTTTCTTCATTCCCAGTTAGGTCCAGAATTGAACGTTCAATCGTTTCATTTTATGCAACCATTGCGCTCACTTGCTCTTCATTGCTTGCTTGAGATGACGGCGCACACGCCTTGAGCGGCTGCCGAACAAGCGCCCTCCTTCTTTTCGGGCTTCCCGGCTGCATGTACGTTGGGTACGACGGGAATCTTGTCGGCACAGCTGTTGGTAGCAAGAACTTGCGCTTCAATACCACCTTGTAGTCATCCTCTTTGAAGTGCAGGGAGCAAACGACTGATCGGGAGCTTGGTTTCCATTGGCTGCCCTTGTCGATACCTTGACGGGAGATGTTGTGCAGCCAGGCGTCACGGAGTTGTACTTTGGCCGGAAACTCGTGGTAGCAGACGTCCGAGGTTTTCGAGGAATTCGACTTGCAGCGCGGCACGCAGCAGTACTTAGGCATTTCATAGCTTGAAGCACACTAGTACGTTATATTAAGCGTGCAATGCGCGGAAGTATGCGAAACGAAAAGCTTAAAGCGCTCACGCGAGCTTCAACACTCCCGCCACTGCTGCTTTTCGCGCCCAAACCGTAGTCTGCGCTTATACGTGGCGCCCCACTGCGAGTACAAGGGGCAACCGTAAGCTTCGCTTTCATGACCTCGCCCGTCGCCCACGCGCGATGGTGCAAGCCGAATTAATCCTTCCGACCACGGCTGCTCGATGGATCCCATCGAGGGGCCGTGTTCCAACCGTGTTGCTTGCCCGGGTTATTCCGGTTCCACTCTCCTGAAGTTAACATGTACGGATTACTAACACTGGAAGCTGAGCTAATTCGTTGCTGTTCTCCTGAAGTTAACATGTACGGATTACTAAAACTGGAAGCTGAGCTAATTCGTTGCTGTTCAAAGTGAAACACGACAAGCAGTGCAAATGCTAGACGACATAGAATCACGCAGAAATACACAAGTTCTCACTCGCACGCAGTTTTTATTACATCTTTGAATACACACCCAAGCGGCCTTTCAGACTTCACACAACAAATTTCACACATACGGGACACTCGATCGCATATGCGAAATCAAACCACGATTCAAACGAAATACGGAAAGAAGAAAGCAAACCACAAACACATTACCGATAGCACGCAGGTGTTTCTCTAGCAAAACAATCAGGTTCGCAGCGCATCTCAGCATTTTACGTCCCTGTTTAACGAGTAAATAACTGGTTTACTAAGTGATGTGGCCAACTATTTCTCCGCATTTGGGGACACGTAGTTCGGGGCAAAATTACCGTGCCTGAATTCAAACATGAGACAGCCCTGGTGCTGCTGAGCCTGTGCTTGGCCATGTTAAAACACGGCCGTTTTAACATTGTCCTTCAATTAGCATATGGTGAATGGCAGCTTAACAGAATTTTATTTTCCAGCACAAACGGGCTGCAGTGTTCAAACCGAATTGGCATTGTAAGATCTACAGTCATATTCCCGAACATCGCGGGAACTGGGTCGCGGGAGCGGTCGCATCGCTTTCGTCCTTTTAAACCGCGAGCAAGAATTCCTTACCGCCGTCAAACAGATGAAATTCTTAGATGTTGAAGGCATGTCTTTGCCGTAAATTGTGGGGTTATTATTTTCCAGATACGCATGTTACAACGCGAGTGAACGACATTTGAAGGAACGATGACCGTCGGTATTCCGTAGGCGCCCCGAAGCGACCGCCGCGGGAGCGGTCACCGATGCGTGGCGCCCCATCGAAAGTAGCGGCGGCAACTGACAACTCCACTCTCACGCCACCGCCCATTGCCGGCGCGTGAATGAGCAGACCGGACCTAGTTTCCATCGAGCGGCCGTGGTCTGGCACACCGCATACCACAGGGACAACCCCCATTGAGAAAGCAGACGGCGCCGTCGGATTCCAGGTCGCTCCGCGTGACGGCCGGAGGTGGTGGGTTTACCGGCGTCGAAGCGCGCGCCGCGCAAGACACCACTGTTAACGCACCCCGGTCAATACAGTGCACTGTCTCCGTCTTTCGCTCTCACCCCGCGGGGTCGTGCGCACCTGCTCGTTCGCGAGCGTGCCGTTGAACCAAAGATGGCGGCGCCTCATTGAATATTCCGTCGCGTGCTGAGTGACAGCTGTCTACGTGAATTTGGGCACTCCCTTAGGTGTGTACCAACGCTAAAGAGGCGTTCCCGAGAGTGCGTGATATCGAGGTTTTAAAAAGCCGAACTTGGCCGTTGGGAATCGTTCTTGTCTGAGCGCCGAGCTCGGCAGTTCCCGGCGGGTCAAGGAGTCTCTTCCGTTAAAGCTAGGTCGGGATTTGTGAGCCTCCTAGTCGAGGTTAAGATCGCGTCGGAGGTTTAGGGTGCAGCGCCGTACCGGGCAACTAGACGGATCTTGCGGCGAGACAGAGTCTCGGCCGTCGTTTCTCGAGCGGTTTGTGTACGATCTGAGAATAGGAGAGTTAGACGAAGTTGAGGAGCTCGAGTGATTTGTGCGCACTCGGAGCCAGCGTCTCGCTGAAGTTTGAAGTTTTTCTTTTCTTTACCCATGTACCCAGTTATCCTACTGTAAATAGCCGTATATAAACTCTTCGCTTCATTTCATCAACCTCAACGCCTCGAGTTCGTCAATCCGACCGCCATATCCAAGAACTTCAACATCATCGCCCTGCCAGTCTCCTGCCAAATCAACCGGAGCCTGGGCGATTGGGTTCTTCATCGACACCGAACGTCGGGGAAACGAACTACAGGACCATCATTACTGGAGGTAAACAGGTGTAGAAGGGCAGAAAGAATGGAAGCTATGGGAGTTTAAAACCGACTTGGAGGTGGGGTGTGGGGCTAACCAATTAGGGTAAAGAAAATAGGTAGAAAAAAACAGACAAATAGCTTGGTTACAACCGACATTCCAAAACAAAGGGAGAGCCTCTATCACCACCATCATCGTCGTCGTCATTGTCACCATCAGGGAAGCGACAGTAGGCGACAGGACCTTGCGGTTCAACCTGGCGATGGGGAAGACTGAAAGGCCCTCTCGAAATCCCCTTCGAGGTGAGGTAGGCGTCCTCAGTGGACCCTGTATCGGCAACAATGTAGCCTCCACAGTGCTGCAGGGCCCTCGCGGTATAGACTATGCGTTCCGTCTAAAACAGGTTAAAACAGCTCTTGCAAGTGGAACGAACTCTGTACAAAGTAAGCGGAAGCGGTGCTCACTCCAAATCGTCTAAGGCCGCCCATCACACTAACTAAATAAACAAACCAAGAAAAAGAATACACAAACTCAATGGCTAAATAACAGCTCATCTTTCTTGCAAAGGGACACAAAATAAAGAAGCAGTGATGGAGCTGGTTAGTGAGCTGGCGTGCCGCTTGTTACAGTTTGAAAAGTTTTCCCGCCAACAAAATAATTTCTTTTGAAGACGTCAACGCTTTCAGGAGATGTTTATAGAGCCTTTTAGAGAATAATAATATTTTTCTTTCGCGCATAAAAGCAAGCGCCTCGCCAATATCCTGCGCTGAAAGCAGACTTGGAACATCAAACAACTTTAAAGGATTGGACGTTTTAGGATTCTTCTGTGCCGTCTTCTGATGCCGTTCGCCGAAGCTGGGTGGGGTGCGGGCACTCGGACACAAAAGACATGTGCCATCCACCTGCACACTAGGCGGTAAACCAATTTTTCAACGCCCACCAGGTGGCTGACTGTATCTTTCGATTGATGAATCTGCTCAAGCGTTTTTCGTGCGCAACTGTGGTTGGAACGCATAGACCTCCACGAGAGAACCACTGTTGCAATCCTTGGGACGAGTAGACACAGGATATATTCACATCTCGCCGGTGAGTGGCATTTTCAACCGCTGTCAGTTCAATAAACCCCAAACACGCCAAGTGGCTCGCTAAACCTAACTTGGGAAAGGATAGCCGCCACACGTGGCGGGCGCCACGTGCCACGAGAGACAGCCTCACCGGGGTCATGCTCTGCCCCGCGTTCGCCTCCGGCACAGACCGCAGGCCTTGCCCTACCAATGGAGTTAAGTATACACCGCTCAAGATCCCCTCGAAAACCCGACAGAAGTGGAAGATGGAAGCTCATGCGCCAACTGTTTCCGGAAACCCCTCGTGCGACGCCTTTCGCAATGGAGCCTTCACAAGCCATAAAATTACGATCCGAAAACCACAAGGAAAAGGATTTCGCACCACCAGAGCAACATGCAGAAGCGAAAGAAAGCTCATGCATGTATATACACCACCGCAGCAGGCGAGGAAAACTGTCCAAGGAACGCTAATAGCTAGCACTTCAGCGGCACCACCTTAGACCACAGGCCATAAATGAACCAAAGGAAGGTACCAATGCTGACGCCTCTTCCAGGGAATGCCTCCTAGGTGATCACGCTAGAGCCCTCGAGATTCATTGGACCTCAATCACGGGACGACCGTTCTAGTGGAAACAAGCCTGCGCAGCAGGCTCAAAGCCGATACATCGAATTATTTCGTCAAAACCATCGTACGACACAATGAACTGCGCATCGACCCGAAGCAAAACATCTTTATTTACAGCACTCCGGATGTGAACCTCGTGAGCAAGGTGACCAAACGTTAAACTTTGCGTCTCGGAGCAACCAACTACGTCGTCGCGTCATAAACGGCTGCCCCGTGTGATTCAGTGGAAGGCATAGTGCGTGGAATTTCTCAGGGAACAACACTAGACGACATATTAGAAGACCTTGAAGCTCCAGGGCATGCAATTCTCTAGGCCGGAGTTTTGGGACAGACGTGCACGTCACGAATAAAGTTTGCCAGAAAACGACTCGTTTTTTCGTGCACTTCACGAACGGCGAAATGCGGTGCACTTCTACCGCCCAACAAGACATGTCTGCCGATTTTGCCTCCACGAGGGATGACACTTCGAGTTTGGCGGCCCTCAGAAGGTAAGTTCCAGACGAAAGAGGCGCTCCTGTCGCTGAGCCTCTCCTAGTCGTTTTGGTACAGACGTACACGTAATTGTGGGACGGACTTACACGGCAGTAATCACGTTCGCCGGAAACTGGTCCTTGTTTTCGTGTACTCCCTGAACGGCGAAATGCGATGCACTGTTTACCACCCAACAAGACATGCCTGACGAATTTGCCTGCCAGAAGAACACTGAGCCGACCTGTGCCCTACCGCAGACACGGAGAAGTGTCAGACATGTGGAGCAGCCTCATCCTGTCAACTACGCGTGTCAAAGTGTCTGTTGTGCCAGGGAGCACACCGAACGCAATCGCGCGGGTTTCCAAAGAGACTGAAGCGCCCGTACCACCGGACTACACCCTGCTTTTGGCCGGATGTACCGCAAAGACTTTTCGCTTCTCCGGACAGAAGACCCCGGCCACCCTTTCCAAATTCCAGGAAACCGAGTACATTCGCCGTCTTTTCGCACAGCCGAGAAGGGGCAATCCAAGGCCAGGGCCAGAGCCAGCAGCCACCACCAGCCTGACACAGGAGCACCAAAGGTGAACTGGGCAGCGCTGCTGTTTCAGAGTACCACTACCAGAGTACCAAAGACCTATGATTAGAGGTTTAGTTACAAATTGAAGTCATCAAAGTAATATTTTAGGAGCGGGTCACATTTGTCCGATTTTTAAAACGTGACCTTGGCGGTCACGTTAGAAGCATTCGCAATCCTATTCGCAAATATTTGCCCTTCGATGGAATGGCATGAAATTGTCCTCGGAAGCGGTAGCACATGTTGTACAAATTCGTAAAGAAATCAAACAACTTTCAGATCAATACAGTTAGAGCCTGTGCCTCAATATTTGTTTTTCTGTCAATACGTCTACACCAGAAGCATTCCCCAACAAAGCTCGAACTTTATTACGTATACCGCTGGCCCCCTTTTGAGCAATTCTACAAGATATGTCTCCCTAAGGAACCGATTCAATCACGGTCAACCCGGTCGTACCAAAAGCGCCGACTCAACGCCGGCAATAAGGCGCGCCGTAGTGGAGGGCTCCGGATTAATTTTTACCACCTGGGGCTCTTTATGGTGCTCCGAAATCTCGTACACACGGGCGTCTTTGCTTTTGTCCTTTTCGCTTAACCACATTCTGGTGCACTGTTCGTGTAATCCCAGTAGGTCACAAAGGTAAAAAAAGCACGTAAAAAATAAAGACCTAAACAAAAATCGTAGTATGCAGAAGTAGTAAAGAAATGAGGAATATATGCATACGACTTCAGTATTTCACTTTTATTGGGCAACCTTGGTGGAGCTTGACAATTTATACTACACTTTGTTCACTTCAGTGCCAAGGTGTACCTTATTATGAAACGCACAAAACAAGGAACATGCCGGTATTCTTCGCATCACTGGACACTATTTGGTATTACAATCCGCGTCGAACCGTCGTCATCAATTTCCAAGAGCAGCGTGACGTTGCCAACTTCTCCGCATAGGATTGACCCGTCGATGTGAACTCCTCCGGTATAGCTTCCTTGAACCATTAAGGAAGACGTGTTATATTTGCTTATGATTATCCCCTCACGTTTGTTTTACACCCGCGGCAGACATTTTGCAACTTCTTTTGAAGTTCCTCTTTCCGACCGACAATAGTTTGGCGAGGGTACACTGGCAAAGTGAGCTAGCGTTCCACCTCTACAAGCTTTATTTTCGGGTTCTCTTAAAACTTGCGTACAGTTTCAACTTCTTCTAAACTGAACCCATCGCGTTTCCTCGAAATTTTCAAAAGCCTGGCAATCCATCACGGACAACAACAAGGCCCGGAAAGGCAACAAAATGCCTCGCAACGACAGCAGCACCACCGACAAGCACAACAAAGCAGAAAGATAGCAAAGAGGATATTTGGAAGCACGGCGAGAAGTCGGAAGAGAAAACGCTGACTGCCGATAGCATTGGGGATGATCCTTGTTTTTGAAACTTTTTGCTAAACTTCACAGTTCATTACTTGACACATCATCAGCATTGAATGGAGCGGCTACGTAAGCAGTGATGTTGTCGTCGCAAAACAAGTGCTTCTGCGGTCTGAGGGGCTCTCCAACGTGCAGCTGGAGTACGACCCAGGACAGAACCGTTCATCTAACTTTATTATTTGATCCTAGTTTGGTGTCATGTATCCCTACTGGTATCTGAGTGCGAACAGCTTGTTCTTGTAGTTACTTTCAAGCTTCCGCATACTTGCATGTTTTTTTAATCACTGCCATTTTGTAGGGACGAATGGCGTTTATTTTACTTCTATTAACCATTTTTACGGCTTGGATAATTCCATCCGATCCGCGACACTTGACACATTCATAGTCTTACGCTTCGCACTGACTCCCTTCGTTTTCTCAGTTTTCAAGTTACTACCCTAATTGTTTGATATCCCAACACCTTCTGCTGATTTACTGGATGACGAAGTTAGGTTGTCATTTATCCAGTCTACACTAATCGCGTTCTGCTCGTTCAGAAGCGATAATGTTTATTGAGGAGATATTTCAAAGCTCTGGGATCTGGCTCTGACTGAATCCATGCTGGGTTCATTAGTTTTCACAAGTTTCCTTCTTTATTTTTTGAGATTCAACCATAACTTGCATACAACCATCCTATGATCGCTGCTGCGAATCTTACTTAGCACCTTTACCAGTGGGCGGCACGTTAGCCTCCAACCAAGCGTAACGGATAATTGTGGTCGTAGCACCAAATCCTCCCATGGCGAGCCTCGGAGGGCGAAAGTGAGTTGTAATTGCCATAGCAACGTCGCCGCCATCTTGAGCTTGGAGGCGTTCTAATATTCATGGCAACACCGCAAGGAGGCACAAAACGGGATGGAGGGGGCTGATGCTTTCCTACCCCCTCCCCCAGCTTCTTCCCGCTGCTCTGCTGCTGGCCCCGCGCCCTTTGCGCCGCCCGCTAGGCCTCGCCGTAACCGCTGCTCCAAAAGTAAGACAGAAGCCAAAATCGCACTTCAACGCTTTATTCATGTTACGAAAATTCGACTGACCACAAACGCAACGTGCCGTGATAAGCACTGTTGTACGACACGGCATAGCTTAAGTTTACATCGAACACGGTACACGCAGTTTTACAGCACTTTGAACGACACCAGCGCTATCGTTAATATTAAATTCACGCTTTAGGAACGAATACCTGACCTTTTGCTAACATGAAGCAAAATGACTTCTTGGTGAGCTTCGTCGCTGTGCATGGGGCATATAACCACTTTTCTGTGGTTTTCAGAGCGCTGATACAACATTTCTACTATGCTACGACACGCACCCGAGCTCCGAGGCTTCCCTAGCGCACGGCCGCCTCCACCGCCACTTTTGCTCCGGCAGCTGCGGCGACCGTTATCCCGTTGTCGCGTATGCGCGCCTGAAGTGGCCCCTGGTCACGCCGGTCGCCCCGGGAAGAGGCAGAGTGGGAAAAATAATGGGGGAACGTGGAGTGTTTTGCTCGCCCAACACCGCTGTGACTTGGGGCGGGTAAATCAAAAGGAACTATTTAAAATCACCTCGGACTGCCTTTACGTCATTCACGACACCCTATTTGTCATACGAAATGAAGTCAATTTCGTTTTTAGTTGTACCATCACGAACTTTCCGCACCCATTTCCTATACGTTCGTTTGAACAAGAATGTGTTCATGAACCTTGCGCTATTTCTTGCAGCATCACCCAGCAGTGTACCTCCTGGACTGTTGCAACTGTCTTTTCTGCAGTTTCCCACTGACCTGTCTCCAATTCGCTTCTTACCCAAATTTGCGCTAAAGTCTCCCACCACAATCCTGAACTGCTTCGTTGCCTTTTTTATTGTAGATTCGAAACACTCATAGAAGCTGTCTACTCCTTCGTCATCATATCTAGTTGTTGGCGCATTGGCATGTACCATCCTTAATCTGGATTGCTTGTCCAGCTTGCTCACAAACACCGCGACTCTCTCGATAATGCTGAAAAGCTCCTCCTCGTTTCGTGCTTATTCTGTGTATTAAAAATCCCACCTTATGTTCTTTCTTCTCTTGGGCCCCTCTGCAGCACAGAATATGCCCCATATGAGCTTCATGAAGGCTTCTCTTGTCCTAATAAGCTCGCTCACCCTAGAATATTCCACTTAATATCCTAGAGACCGCTTAGTAATAGAGAACGTTACTCTCGCCAAAAAGAGTGCATACGTTGAATGTTGCCAGGGGGAAGTTCCACACGTTAAACCCAATGCATACTTCTTCACGGAAGTTATGTCTTGTAAAAACAAGACGCTTATATGGAGGCAGCTAATTCAGGGTTTCGAAGATTTTTAAGCAAAAGTGAATCAGAATATGTGAGGATTGGCCATCATTGCTGGAAAACGGGGACCACGCGCTGGCGCACGAAGACGTGAAGGAGAAAGAAGAGGGCTGGAGTTGGAACACGGTTCCGGCGGCAGCGGAGACTCGGATCTGACGAGCGGGCAAGGACCGGGGGCGGACCCGAAGTTCCTGTGATCCCGTTCCAGTAGTTGGAGGCGTGTGAGTCGGGGCCCGCCAACCCGTGTGGGACCCGCAGACGACCGGGGCGTGACCGTGCGACTGGCCAAGGCTCGGGATCACGGCCCAGGGCGGCATCACCGCTGCACCCGCCACGTAGGACGTGGTGCATCTTCTGCCTTCTCGATCGGGCAAAGCTGGCGACAGACGGCCAGTGCTCGACCGTGACTCGGACTGGCGACGACCCGCCATCGACGTCGCCGAACATCTACCATGGAGGCGGCTGTGAGAACGTTTTTCTTTTCTCTCGGTTGAACGCTGGTTAGGGGTATCGGACTAGTGTCTTGTTGCTGTTGTGCTTCGCAACTGGACCGCTTTTCCGCTGTCTCGTTTTCTGGTGGCGCTGTTAATATACTTTCTTTTCTCTTCCCTCTCGAGTACCGTTCTTACGCGTCGTACACCCACAAAGCCAAACGAGTCCATCACAATCTGGCATCCGCGACAGGACTTTGCTCTTAATTCCACCTTAAAGAGCCTTGCCTTGTTACCGTGTGTCTGACGGACAAAAATGGAGCTCGAAAAGTTGGTGAGCCTAGGGTTGAAGTTTGGCCTCTCCGGTACTGAGTTGAAAGAATTTGTTGACAGAGAGCGTGCCAGACTCAGGGAAGAACGCGCAGCCGAACGGAAAGCGAATCGCGAAGCGGCAGCTCGCTTAGAAACGGAGCGGTCGGTCCTTGAACTCCAGTTACGAGTACGACAGCAGCCTAACTAACGCTAGCGCAGAGTCGGGCACGTCTGCAGCTACAAGCGTCGCCCATGGGTACGACAGACCCCACAAGCTGATCCCGACATTCAATGAAGAGCGCGACGAACTTGACGCTTACATCCAGCGTTTCTAACGCGTCGCGACGAGCCAGAATTGGCCGCCGGACAAGTGGGCGTTTTCATTGAACCTGTGCCTAACTGGTGAAGCTTTAAGTGTCGTCGGACGCATGGCTGCAGATGATGCGCTGAATTATGCTAAGCTGAAACAGACCCTGCTTCAGCGATTTCGCTACACTGAAGAGGGGTTCCGCACCAAGTTTCGTGGAGCCAAACCAGAGAACTCTGAGACAGGCCGCCAATTCGCTGGTCGCTTGTTAGGTTATTTTGATAACTGGCAGGAACTGGCTAAGACCACCAGAACCTACGAAGCTCTCCGTGACAAAATAGTCTCGGAGCAGTTTTTGAGCAAGTGTCATGATAAGCTGGCCATTTTCTTGAAGGAAAGGGGCTATCAAACGTTAGACCAGTTAGCCGAGAATGCTGACAACTACTTCGAGGCCCAAGGTCTTACAAACCTAGGGAAACGCCGAGAGGAGAAAGAGTCCGGCAAGCCGCCATTGCCTCCAAGAATGCTTGACCTCCAGGATGTCGAAGGAAAGCCGCACTGCTTCCTTTGTAACAAGCGAGGGCACAAGCCAGCCGACTGTTGGCTGAAGATCAGGGCTTCCACTAGCCAAAAAACCGTTTCCTGTTTTAAGTTCCACAAGACCGGACACAAAGCGGAAACGTGCCCTAACGTGGACTCTGAGAACAAAGCGTCATGTTCGCTGAGCCGTCAAACGGAGTGTCGCGATGGTAATGAGGAGAAGGTGGCAACCATTTATGAACAAAAGAACTTTGCCCTCAGCCGCAAAACCTCCCAGACTTCCAAGGACCGGATGCCTACCGCTAACGGTTGGTTGGAAGGAAGGAGAGTAACCGTGTTACGGGACTCCGGCTGTAACACTGTAATTGTGAACCGCTCTTTGGTTCCCGATTCCAAGCTTACAGGAGGAATAAACACTGTGCACCTTCTTGACCGCACTGCTCTGTGCCTACCTGAAGCCGAAGTGTATGTTGACTGCCCATTCTTCACCGGCCACGTAACAGCGACCTGCATGGACAACCCTCTTTACGAGGTGATTTTGGGAAATATCGCTGGCGTTCGTGATGCTGCAGCGCCGGATGTCAACTGGAAGGGTCAGCAACGCACTTCCGTCTCTCCAAAAGGAGATCCCTCTTCCAAGCGGAAGTCGAAGTCCAGCAAGGTCAACGACAGTTTACGTAGGCCAAGCCAATTTGCGCCACCACCGTCCGTCGAGGCGGAGGAATGCGCGAGTGCGGCGAAACGCGTGGACCAGCTACCTGTAGCCTCCATCAGCCCACTCAACATAAGCCCAACAAAGCTCGCTTCGATGCAGAAATGAGATCGCACGCTTCAGTCCTGCTTCGACTCGGTTGGCAGGAAAATTACCGTGAAGGCAGCAGAAACGGTCTTCGTCCTCGTGCACGGAATTTTTTTCCGCCGATGTCGGCTCCCATCGAAGAAGGAGATGGAACAATTAGTCGTTCCTAGTGGTCTTCGGGACTTCGTTCTAAATATGGCCCACGAAGGGATTCTCTCCGGCCACCAAGACATCAAAAGGACAACGGATAGGGTGCTGGAGGAGTTTTATTGGCCAGGAGTGCGATCCGATACCACGCGCTTTGTAAGAGTATGTGATGTGTGCCAGAGAACCGTACCGAAACATCTGGTGGGGCGCGTACCTCTTGGAAGTATGCCAGTCATCGAGACCCCGTTCCAACGGGTAGCGATCGATATTATCGGTCCTCTCTCCCCAACCTCCCAGAAGGGGAATCGGTACGTCCTCACAATGGTAGACTTTGCAACACGTTATCCAGACGCAGTTGCTCTACCGAGTATTGAGACGGAGAAGGTGGCCGAAGGGTTGATGGAAATGTTTTCCCGCGTTGGTTTTCCACGAGAAATTGTTAGCGACCGAGGAAAGTCATTTACATCAGGCCTGATGAAGGAGCTGAGCAGGCTCCACTCATTTGCACAGTTGCCCACTACACCATATCATCCCATGGCCAACGGGCTTGTCGAGCGGTTCAACGGCACGCTGAAGCAAATGGTTCGCCGCATGTGTCAGGAGAGCCCTAAAAACTGGGATAGGTATCTGGCGCCGCTACTATTCGCTTACCGCGAAGTGCCTCAAGCCAGCCTGGGTTTCTCGCCCTTCGACCTGATCTATGGCCGCTACGTCAGGGGTCCTATGGCCATCTTGAAGGAGTTATGGACAGGAGAAGGGATGGATCAGGACACAAAGACATCGTACGGTTACGTTGTCGATCTGAGACGACGCCTGGAAGACGCCTGTCGCACACGAACAGCTTAGCAAAGCCAAGGTAGTGCAGAAACGCTACTACGACAGAAGGGCGAAAAGGCGCCAACTCAGCCCTGGAGACCAAGTATTGCTTCTTCTCCCGTCCGACACGAACAAGCTCATCCTGACATGGAAGGGGCCCTTCATTGTGCTTGAAAGAAAAAATGATGTCGACTACGTCATGGACTTCGGAACGCGAACCAGCGTGTTCCACATAAACATGTTGAAGAAGTATGAACCCCGGATTGCAGCTGCACAAACACGCCAACAGGCTTCTGTCGCACTCTAGGCTGAGGACGCGAAGAACCGCCGTGTCAGCCTGTAGACCAGCAAGAAACGTTTCACGGCGTTGCGGTTTCTCCGGACTTACGCAAAGAACAAGGAGAACAAGTTACTGGCCTCCTAGAGACGCACAAAATGATTTTCTCAGATGTCCCAGGCAGGACCGATCTGGTCCAGTGCAAGTTGCGTCTCACGTCGGACACACCGATCTAGGTGCGCCAGTACCCAATCCCTTTCGCCATCCAGGAACCGGTGAACAAAGAGGTGCAGCAGATGCTACAGCTAGGTGTCATCGAGCCTTCGGATTTCCCCTTATCAGTCCCCCATCTTGGCGGTGAAAAAAAGGGATGGCACCATAAGGCTTTGTGTCCACTTCCGTCAACTGAATTCGATCCTCGTCTATGACAATGAGCCCATCTCAAGAGTTGACATGATGTTCGCAAAACTAGGCAAATAGAGATACTTTTCTAAATTTGATTTTACGAAAGGTTATTGGCAGGTGCCTATGGACGAGGATTCAAAACCAATGACAGCGTTCTCTTGCGCCTCTGGCCTGTACCAATTTCGATTTATGCTTTTTGGCATTAAGACAGCACCTGCAGTATTCCCACGGCTAATGCGAAAACTAGTCAACGGCCTCCCAAACATCTACCATTACTTTGATCACGTGCTCATCTAGACATTCTTCAGGCATTCTTCCGACGGGTCGGGCAAGCCGGCCTGACCATTCGACCGAAGGAAAGCGAGATCGGCTACTCCTCGGTCAAGTTCCTTGGTCACATGGTTGGTCATGGTCTCCTTCGGCCCCAGGTAGAGACGCTTGAAAAAATTCAGGCTGCACAACGCCGCTAGACGAAGAAACAGGTGCGCTCTTTCCTAGGCCTGACTGGGTACTACAGAGATTTTGTACCTCGATATGCCTAAGTGTGTCATCCATTGACGGGGCTTACAAAAAAGAGAGCACCGAATCAATTCGCCTGGGGTGACGCCGAGGAAGCGGCATTCAACACCCCGAAGCAAATGCTTTCCAAGGAGCCCATTCTCAAAGCTCCTGATTTTTCCGCACCATTCATCCTTCGGACCGATGCTTCCTCGATCAGCATTGGCGCCGTACTCCTGCAGAAGCATGACGGTATTGCGCACCCTGTTGCGTATGCCAGCCGACGTCTCCTACCTCGTGAGGCTGCCTACTCCACGATAGAAAGAGAAGAACCTGCCCTCATATGGGCCGTGAAGAAGTTTCACGTCTATTTATTTGGGAAATCCTTCATACTGCAAAGTGACCACCAGCCCCTAGCTTATATAAACTCGGCAAAGCACATCAATACTCGTGTGCTACGATGGAGCCTGGCTCTTATGGAATACGATTTTGTGGTGGAATACATCAAGGGTAGGGAGAACATTGGAGCCGATTATATGAGTCGACTGTCCGCACCCAGACTGTATTCATTTACCTTTCCTTGTTTTTTCCCCCACCGCTACAATGAATTTTTCACTTGTTTTGGCTAGAGTGATATGTGGTTGTTTGAAATTTATCTCTGCCTTCGCTTTATCACCGGGTGTGTGTGTTTTTTTATACCCATTAATTTGAACTATCCTCGCGCTTGTGAGTGTGCGCGCTGTCAAAGACATTGAACGATCCGCATCAAGGCCCACGGACAACCTCCGAAAAACCTGAGCAGGTTGTTTGAGCGCAACAACCTCTTGAAGTGGGGGGTGATTGTGAGAATTGGCCATTATTGCTGGAAAAAGAGGACCACGCGCTGGCGCACGAAGTCGTGAAGGAGAAAGAAGAGGGCTGGAGGTGGAACACGGTTCCGGCAGCAGCGGAGACTCGGAGCTGACGAGCGGGCAAGGACCGGGGGCGGACCCGAGGTTCCTGTGATCCCGTTCGAGTAGTTCGAGGCGTGTGAGTCGGGGCCCGCCAACCCGTGTGGGACCCGCAGACGACCGGGTCTTGACCTTGCGACTGGCCAAGGCTCGGGATCACGGCCCAGGGCGGCATCACCGCTGCACCCGCCACGTAGGACGTGGTGCATCTTTTGCCGTCTCGATCGGGCAAAGCTGGCGACAGACGGCCAGCGCTCGACCGTGACTCGGACTGGCGACGACCCGCCATCGACGTCGCCGAACATCCACCGTCTAGGCGGCTGTGAGAACGTTTTTTTTCCCCCTCGGTTGAAGGCTGGTTAGGGGTATCGACTAGTGTCTTGTTGCTGTTGTGCTTCGCAACTGGACCGCTTTTCCACTGTCTCGTTTTCTGGTTGCGCTGTTAATATACTTTCTTTTCTCTTCCCTCTCGAGTACCGTTCTTACGCGTCGTACACCCTCAAGGCCAAACGAGTCCATCACAGAATACAATCAGTGCAAAAACTCTAGCAGTTCTAGGGGCTCGATACCCAGTTTCCGCATTTGTCAGTAGCTAGCGAACCGACATTTCAGTTGGCGTTCCTGTTTGTCTTTCTCAGCACACAAAGCAGATCCCAGAAGAGGAGTGACAGAGGCAAACATAGGCAGATAAGCGAGAAATAGGGGGAGTTTTTTTTTTTTTGTGACTGGCGCGGGTTAAAGGGGCCCTGAAAGGCATTTTGAGCACACTAAATGAACTAGCGCAATCGCTAGATTGGGTCGCCAACGTCACCTGTGCCAAGTATTACTCTTTTACGCGCAGCGGAAAGCTCACACTTTTGTTGCAAAGTTTGTCGCTTTTTTCTCACCCTTTCCTTCGTGTTTTTGGACGCCGCCATCTTCACATGTCTACATCATCGATTCCCAGATGTTCGTCATGAGCTAGACATCCTGCTATTGGGCGGCTTTTTCACGCACTTCCGGCAAAGAGATGAGTTGTCTGCTCAGCGTCGGCTCGCCGGCTGATCTGCCAGCGGAGTGCCGGAGTGCTTTGACATTTTACGACAAACGAAACAAGTGTAAACAAACGCTTAACCGTTTGTATTGAATGCAACACGGCCATAACACGACGTGGATTTTATCTTACGTGAGTACGTACCATAAAGAAAGTCACGTGGCACTTCTTTGGTTCAATCGCAGAGAACGCCCTGAGCCGAATACCCGGGTTTGACGCGTACATTTTATTCAACTTCAAAACAATCCAGAGATGCGTTTCGAACGAACGCAACGTCACAACATGCGTTGCAAGTCTGAACCGCGATTGACAGACGATGAGTTGCCTCCTCCTGCCCGTCACTCACCTCACACCCGGTTTGCGGGGACGAGCAGGAAGTCACAACTCTGGCGCGCAAGCGAGAAGGCTTTTAGCCAGCACACTGCACATACCCCATGCGAGGTTGAGTGGTACGTCGTTCGAGAAAGATAATCCAGACCATGGGAAGCACTATCCACCCGCAGAAGTACAATGTCGCATTTCATCGCGAAACGAACGCGTCCACAACACACAGGAGGCGATGCACACACACACACACAGCTTCGGTCGCTGCATTGGCTTAGCTGCAAGCTTCGTTCGGACAATCAGCGATGCTACGACGATACAGAGCTGCGTGAGGACGACGTGCTAACCACTTCACGTATTTAAAAACACAGGGGCAAAGAACTAGGTTCATCGGAAGCAAAAAATCTTTCCTCCATTATAGTGCCTGAAATATACTGGCTAGTGTGCCGAGGGCGGGCTCCAGGCGGGCGTCGGGAGCGATGTACGCGGCCATGTGCCGCTTGGGGCGCTGCCGTGCGGGAGTGTGCGCGTTCATCCGGCCCGAGCAGATCGCGCGGTTACCTCCGAGCTGCGTAGCAGACGGCAGCGGCAGAACTTTCCTTTCCCGCTTGCGACGAAAGCGAGCGAAAGCGACGGGAATTCTGTCGCGCAACCAAAATTTGTCCCGACCATTCGACAAAAACGATCGTCGCGCGACAAAGCGACGGAATTCCTGCCGCTCTCACTCGCTTTCGTCGCAAGTGCGAACGGGCCTTTATGCGCAATCTCCGCCCCACATAAAAACAAGCTCTTTCTTGTCGCCTGAGCATACGGTTGATATCTGACTACGTTACACTGTGCTTTCCAGTGTATTTAAACGATGTCACTAGGTTTTAAACGTACGCGCTCGGCGTGCAGCTTTGTAAACGCAAGCGGTTTCACATACGCACGCTATTTTGCTGCTAATAGAGTTTTAGTACAGCGTTTGTGGCCTTTGCATACGCTAAACGCTAAATTTTTGCGTCCCGCTACGTGACACCGCGATGGGAGTTTTAGTAGAGCGTCTCATCAGTTTTGCGTAGCGACACACTAATGCATACGGCGCCATCTGTCAAATGTTTTCCGACATGTCTCGCCGGCTGATCTGCTAGCGGAGTGCCGGAGTGTTTGGACATTTTACGACTATCCAAACAAGTGCAAACAAACGCTTTCCCGTCAATGTTGAATGCAACACATGGGTGCAGCTTGTCAGAACACGGGTTCTCGCTGATCGAGTGCAGCGTTGGTTTGCTCTTCGCCTTCACGTTCATCGCCGCTGATAAAGCGATCCGATCCGGCGCGTTTTGTGCACGGGTTCTGTGCCGGTTGAAAATGTCTTTTTTCACATGCTGCCGGTAGTAGGAATTACAACCACCGCAAAATAACTCAACTCAATCTACTCAACTCAACTCAATCAAACTTTATTTCAGGAATGTATACATTTACATGAATAAAATGTTGCAGTACAGAGGAGGTCCCGAAGTTAGAAAACTGTCGGGGGGACCTCCGTTAGAGAATAAGTCTAGTGCAATAAAAACGCAGCAAGCAGTGAAAACACTTTGTACGAATTAAACAAAGAATGGGTAACATTTCATAACAACAAGGCAAGGAAATTTCCGTGTAACAGCACGTGGTATGGTAAGTAAAAAAGATACTAACATGGTATAAATTAGAAACATGGCATGATAGTAGAATTTAGCAAAAAACACGTTTTGTGATCAGGTACTCTTTAAAGAGTTTGCGAAACGAATAGAATGTGGGACATAACTTTATTTTAAGTGGTATGTTGTTCCAGACTGATACACCTGTAAATTTAAGAGTTAGTTTTCCATAATTGGTACGCACTTTAGGGAGAAGGAAATTGTGACAGGCTGAAAATCTGGTGTTATTAGTATTGACAAGATGTTGCGTGGATAGCCCTGAAATACATAGATGATGATAAATAAGGCGGTACATCATTATAGCTAACTTTAGAGTGAATAAATGATTAATTGGGAGCACGGAAAAATGAATAAAGAGTGGCGTAGAAGGCGATTGAAATGGAGCGAAGGCGATCAGACGTAGTGCCCGCTTCTGAAGATGTTGAAGGGGCTCTAGGTGACTGGCATATGTATTACCCCAGGATGAAATGCAATAGGAAAAATGGCTATGAATATAGGCGTAGTATAATGATAAAATAATGCGTGGCTGAAAATAAGGGCGGGCTTTAATGAGAACATGAATCCCAAAAGAAGCTTTTTTTAATATTGAGAGTACATGATAATTATATTTCAAATGTTTGTCTAGTACTACGCCTAAGAACTTCACGTGATCTGATACAGAAATAATGTGGTTGTTAAGAGATACGGAAACTGGTGTAGGAAATGTGTTCTGTGCGGATGAAAACACTACAAATGTAGTTTTTGAGGGATTTATATAAAGATGATTGTTAACACACCATTTATAAATATTAGAGATATCGGCGTTTAAGCTTCTTTCAAGTTCAGCACTTGTTTTCTTGGATGTGAAAATAGTAGTGTCATCGGCATATAGAAGACAGTTAGTATGGTTAAGAGAACTAGGTAAGTCGTTAATAAAAAGTAGGAATAGAAGAGGGCCTAAGATTGAACCTTGAGGGACTCCCATGTTAACTGGTTTAGCAGATGACGCAATGTTATTGACATAAACTACCTGTGATCGATTTGTTAAATAATCGCGAATGAACTAAATAATCGCGAATGAATAACACCGGCACCAGCGGGGCCACATATGAGACCGCGCTTTTTGGATAAACAGTGCGCGGTGCACCAAAGGGAACGAGCGCACGATTCTCCCCACGCGGCTGCGAGTTCGCCGCCGATACCAACTGCAGCCCTGCAGCTACGTACACCGCGAAAGGACAAGGCCAGGCCGCACACATGCGGCCAGGTCATTCGTTCGCTTTTCCAGCCTGTCTCCATGGTGTCTACAGAGATGAAAAAGCCGAAAGAGCTGGCCCGTAGCAGACGGCAGTCTGTAGGAGCGCAATAGCGGAAGTACGTTACCGCTGAGGAGCGGAGCATCATGGGAGGGGAGGCCAACAGCGAAGAAACAGTTGAAAGGAGGAGGAAATACGGCGCGACGATAATTCGCGGTTTTTGATTTACGATTTCTCAGCTAATACTCATCGCTTTAACAAAATTCTTGCAGGAGAAGATTGCTAATACATTGCTTTATTTGGTTACATGTACATCCATGCATCGGCGGAAGGCATTTCAGGACCCCTTTAAATTAGATACCTGACCTAGCAATAAATAAACGAATAAACGAAAGGTCATGTTTGTTTTTTAATTGGAATTATTCTGCTGTAATTATTGATTAAAGCCATCCTCAATCGAGTAACCACACCGCGACTGTTGTCGTTATCCCATGATACCTGCGTCTGTACGGTATAAAAGCTAGGTTTGTAAGGAAAAGCTAATGTGTGCTAACACGTTCGAACCAAACTCTCGCACAGTGCCACAAATCGCATGCAGCAGTGAGCAAGTTGGTCTGACAGAGAGAGTAAACGTATACCTTGCGCCCTATTAAAAATGCAACCTCTGCTACCCAACGAAATAAATTATTTATCTATCGAGTCTAACACAACACTGTCTTTGAAAATTGGCTCAAACGAAGAATATACGCAAGATACAGGCCAACGCGTGGCGCTTTGTAATGCTACTCTGGGAAGGAATGTGGCCAGTAATGTTTTTAAAACGAACGATTGGGCTGTTGGTGCATTCTGATTAGCAACAAGGAAAACACCACCGGAGAAGAAAATAGGGCACACACAAAGTGGAGTATACAAAAAAATGTTTGAAATAATGTCATTTAATCGGCGCCTACCTGGTTGACTGCGTTTTTTTTTTCATTTCAATGCTGATTCTATTAGTTTTACTAATAAATCTCTTTTCCAATAACAAGGGTGGAAATTGGTGACATAAATGAATTCATATGGTGGCATCACCTTCACGTCATAACGATGTCTTCTATTTCATTGTTTGCACTTGTGATAAAAGCCCACCCCAGCCAGTGAAACAGCCAGAGTCCAGCAATTATGACAGCCAGACCGTTTTGCGAAAATTCGAGAGATAATTCTTCTGTGCCTACTGAAGATACAAGCTTCGGAAAATTGATCGTTAAGGTGTTTGCTTCTAGCCCCTCAGGCATTTCCCTGATACGTACCAATTGGGAAAGAAGGTGCTATCCTCTCCATTACAAAACTGTAAGTAACGTGGCGCGGCTGCAGCCGAAGGGCAGAGAAGATGCAGAATAACGGTTACTAGAAACATAGAGTGTAGAGGTTGCTTGCGCTAGACAACCACAGGCAGGCTGGCAGGGCACGATGTACCAGCAGCGGAAACGGAGGGCTGTAGTACGAAACGCAACAAAAACTGCTGCCACTTCGAGCTATGAACATTCTTTGTCCAGCACAAACGCAATGTCTTTGAACGTAGTTTCACAGTGCAAAAAACAAAATCTTGTTTTGTAAAATAAAAATCTGCTACCTCGGAAACTTCGAAGACTTTATGTCTTGAAATTATCAAAAACAATTTTTCAGATTTTGTTTTTGTTGTTTTATTTACGGATTTTGTTTTGTGCATAAACAATGTTTAACACATATAGTCGTCATTTCTAAACATACATTCATCTATTGAAATTGTAGGATCCACTGCTTATGTGGTGTATAAGAACTTCACTATATTTGTGTTGGAGTTGGAGAATATTTGGTGATACGTGAAACTTCACACATTGTAGATTGTGTGCGCTGCCCGTGAAACAGCTGGAGGCCGGTAATTATGACCGTCTGGACCAGGCGCCGATCCGGTTTTCATTTCTTCTAAGATGTCGTATAGTTCGGAAAAGGTAACTTCTTTCGGTATTTCGGAGTGTGCGCTTTCTGGAACGTTAGGAAGGAAATTTGAAGAAGAACATAGTTGTGCCCGTCTCTACAGACCCATCAACTACAGACCCATCGACTTTTTATTTCTTTGTATTATGAGTTTTTTGCAGGAGATTCACTCGAGGAGATGAAATACACTAGGTAGTACAACCATGTTCTGCTTCAACCTCCCGACCTCACGTTCAAGAAAGTGTACCCTCCTTAATACTGAAAGACGTTACCTCTTCCGAGATATACCAAATCTTAGGAGAAATGAAAACCGGATCGGCGCCTGCTCCATACGGTTTGCCAGCGGAATTTTACAAGCGCTTCTGGGCGGAATTAGGCTCTTCCTTAGTGCAACATTTAAATTCAACCTTGGCAGATCAGCGGCTACCAAACTGGTTTAAGAGAGGCCATCTCATCTTACTTTTGAAAGAAGGAAAACACCCCTCTCTCCCGAGTTGTTACGGGCCTATGCCCGTCTTCAATGTGGACTACGAGATTTTAACTTCCCTTCACTTGTCCAGAATTAAAGCTCTTTGGCCAGACTTCCTCTCACTCCAACAGGGTGCCTGGGTCCCATGCTGAAATATTTTTTCGGCACTGAGCCTAACTCGAGACCTACTAGCCCCCCGCACGGGGCACCTTCAGCAATCTTGGTGACGGTACTGGCGATACCGCGGACCTCGAGCCCCCAAACATAAGCTGGATCCAACCGTGGCGATGTGTTTATAGGTGGAGGGTTAGAAACCACGAACGGTGGCCGTCGGAGCCCAGGTCAAGCTCCGGCGGATGGGCTCCCTGTCGGTTTACCAGGCAGGGAGCTCCGGGACCTCTTTGGCTACCAGGGTAAGGTCAAAGAAGAAAGTACCCCCGTCTCCCTGCTTTTTCCTATGCTATATGGATAATTCAAACCCCCCCCCCAAAAACGTGATCGGCCCCCGAAAAGGGGCCGCACCGAAGTCTAGTTTCCTCCCTTGACAGAGTTGGCATTTCCAAAACCTGACAATTTTTCCCGCTTTCTAATAATGGAATCTCTTGACAAGTCAAAGCCCGTCACTGCACAGTCTGTTTTTCTCATCTCCAAGTTCCTTGAGGGCATTGTAGGGAAATCCTACAAAGCCAAGAAACTCAGAACAGGGGAAATCCTGGTCGAAATTAACAACAGGCAGCAATCTATCAACCTCCTCAAACAAACCCGCATAGTAGATACAGACATAAAGATCACACCCCACCGCACGCTGAACAGTTCCCAGGGCGTCATCTCCGATCCTGACCTGATGAACGAAACAGAGAAAGATCTGCTCGATGGCCCTCGAGATCAGGGCGTGACGGCAGTGCGAAGGATAATCATGCGTAGAAATGACACCGAAATTCGTACGAAACACTTGATCTTGACATTTGACTGCTCAACGCTCCCCGAGTCGGTCAATGCAGGCTTCATACAATGTCCAGTCCGACCGTACATACCAAACCCGCGCCGCTGCTTCAAATGCCAGCGGTTCGGGCACGGTACCAACTCATGCCGCGGCAAAACGACCTGTGCCAAATGCGCCGCACAGGACCACCCGACAGATAACTGCAACTCCACCACCTTCCCTTGTGTTAACTGCGGGAGATCGCACGCGGCGTACTCCCGCAAATGTGAGAAATTCCAACAAGAAAAGAAAATCGTCAATGTCAAAGTAACAGAGAACATCACCTTCCCAGAGGCGCGGAAGAGGTTCGCCTCTTTCCCCTTGGGGAGGTACGCCGACGCGGCTCGCCGGGGGGCGGAGCGGCGTCTGGTGTCCACAGGGACCCAGTTCAGCGAGTCTGACCTGGTCCCTTCTGCGCCCCCCGCCCCACTGGGGTGCCTCAGGCAGCCCAATCAGTTGCCACGCCGCTTGCTGAGGCAGCAGCGGTTGTGCTGACAACCTCTTCTGTGGGGACCGGTGCCGCTCCCGCCTCTGCCTCCCCGTCCTCCAGTGCGTTGGAGGTTGCCGACCGGATGGACACCGGGGGCCCCGCATCGGCTCCCGCCGCCACCGCCCCTCCCGTGCCACCTCTGGTGCCCCGGACGCCCTCGGCGGTGGCGGCTCAAACGAAGGGCTCCCGAAAGGGGGCAAAGTCCGGGGGGCCTGGTCCGCCGGGCACCCTTCTGGCATCCGACGAGGAGATGGATGTCACGCCGTTCCTGCCTGCTACGCAGCGCAAGGAGCGGCCTCCGATGTCCAAGCAGACAGAAAAGCCTAAAAATCCCAGAATAACAGCCCCGAAAGACGACACATGAACAAACACACACACACACACACACACACACTCCAGTTAGTCTTAAACTTAAATAATGGGAACAGAAAACATCATCCAATGGAACTGCAGAGGCCTCCTTTAAAATCTTGACGATGTGTATGAGATTCTGCATACCAGTCAGCCAAGTATCATGTGTCTCCAGGAAACCCACCTCCAGTCTAAACAAACAAATTTCTTAAATAGGTACATGGTATTCAGAAAGGACAGGGTTCGCTGCACACACTCTTCAGGAGGTGTGGCAATTGTCGCCCGGAAATCCTTAGCCTGCCACCCTGTCACTCTGAAAACTGTCCTTGAGGCTGTAGCAATCCGTACGATAATATTTAATAGGTTAATAACGGTATGCTCCATTTACATCTCTCCTGATTTTGCACTTCTGAGCTCTGACTTCGAGGCGCTGGTCGACCAGCTTCCCGAACCATACATCATAACAGGCGACCTTAATGCGCACAACTCCCTTTGGGGCTCCTCTAGAATGGATGCCCGAGGTCGCCTGATAGAGAAGTTTCTTACATCCTCCGGAGCATGCCTTTTCAACAATAAGCAGCCTACATACCATACCATAGGACACAACACATACTCATATCTTGACTTGGCGATTGGCTCCGCAGTTATCTTTCCTCTTCTCGAGTGCGGTGTGGGCACTGACCCATACGGTAGTGACCACTTCCCCACCTCACTAACGTATATAGGTAAAGGCCCATACAGTCCATCTTCCCAAAACAGGTTCAATGAAGCAAGAGCTAACTGGAATACATTTACAGAGACATCCAAACTACACCACACATCCATAGGACACCTACACGTGGAGGAAGCCGCCCAACTCGTCACGGCGCACATCCTCGACGCCGCCGAAAAGTCCATTCCCCAGGCCTCCAGTGGGTCCAGCAGCCCAAGGAGGCCCTGGTGGAACGAGTACTGCAGGCGGGCGCGAGAGGCCCAGAAGAAGGAGTGGGGTGTCCTTCGCCGGTACCCCACGTCAGATAACCTCATTTCTTTTAAACGGGCAAAGGCTCTGGGAAGCGAGTGCGTCGTGAGGCGAAAAGGGAGAGTTGGCGCACCTTCCTCACTTCCATCAACTCATACACTGACACACACAAAGTCTGGACACGAACACGAAACCTAAAAGGACAACAGACACACAGCCTGCCCCTGGTTAGTACAACAGGGGACACACTGGAAGACCAGGCTAACACGCTCGCACAACACTTCGAACACGTGTCCAGTTCAGTACACTACAAAAACACTTTCATGAAACACAAAAAATCTGTAGAAAAGAAGTCCCTGCGTGATAACAACAAGTCGCACACTTCTTACAATTGTCCTTTTTCAATTCATGAGCTGACGCTTGCTCTGAGCACATGTAAGCCTTCAGCTCCAGGTGCAGACAAAATCACATACACCAGGATACAACACCTACACCCAGACACTCTTGAAACACTCCTACATCTATACAACAACATATGGCTTTCGGGGCACATTCCTCGCTCTTGGAGAGAAGCCATAGTAGTGGCTTTCCTGAAGGAAGGAAAGGACCCTTCCTCTCACGCTAGCTATCGGCCCATCGCCCTCACAAGCTGCCTGTGCAAGCTCCTCGAGAAGATGATAAACAGGAGACTCGTGTACTTTCTTGAGTACAATGGTCTTCTCGAGAGCTGCCAGGCAGGCTTCAGGGCGGGGCGGTCCACCAACGACCAACTCGTTGCGCTCGAGTCCTATATAAAGGACGCCTTGATTCACAAACTGTTTTGCACAACGGTGTTTTTTGACCTTGAGAAAGCCTATGACACCGCTTGGCGTTACGGGGTCCTCAGTGACCTAAAGTCTTTCGGTGTTTCGGGCCATATGCTCAACACCCTTGCTAGTTATTTGTCCGAAAGAACGTTTCGCGTGAGAGTAGGTGGCGCACTCTCAAGAGTTCATGTGCAAGAAAACGGCGTTCCGCAAGGTGGAGTGCTAAGCTGCACTCTGTTCATAGTTAAGATGAACTCCCTTGGGAAGGCATTGCCACCTACAATTTCTTATTCAATGTATGTAGACGACATCCAGGTGTCTTTTAAATCATGTAATATGTCCATCTGTGAGCGTCAAGTCCAGCTCGGTGCCAAAAAATTTGCCAGCTGGGCAGACAAGAACGGTTTTAAACTTAACCCAGGAGGTGTGGGATCCATCCGGACCCAGACATTATCCTTAATGGCGTATCGATTCCTGTGATGAAGGAACACAGCTTTTTAGGTGTGGTGTTGGATGAAAGGCTTACGTTCATCCCTCACATTAAACAATTGAAACATAAATGTCTAAAGGCTCTCAAACTTCTTAAAATCTTGTCCCACCAGTCGTATGGAACGGATAAGCAACTCCTATTACGTATTTTCACGAGCTTAGTGGGGTCTAGATTGGACTATGGGAGTGTTGTGTATGGGTCAGCCACTGAAACAGCACTTAAAATGCTCGACCCAGTGCTTCACTTGGGGCTTCGCCTCTCTTGTGGCGCATTCCGTACGAGCCCTGTACAGAGTCTTTATGCAGAGTGTGACAAATGGTGCTTATCACACCAGCGAACCTATGTTGATTTGTTATATGCCTCTAAAATTTCATCAATGGACAACCATCCTTTTAAACCGGTTTTTAATGATACATCTACATTAAAGCTCTTTTTAAATCGCCCATCTATTCCTGTTCCCTTCTCGCTCAGAGTAAGGGACGAGGTCACTATTCATGAGGTCTCCTTTGTAGACACATTCAAGTCATCTATCACTGATCTTGTAGCACCATGGCATCTTCGTCCTGTTGCATGTGACTTGTCTTTCTTAAAATACAATAAGAACAGGACACCAAAAAGTGGGATTTGCAGCATTTCATGTCTCTGCAGAATAAATACAAGGCTGCAGAGTTTTCAGCGATGCATCGAAAACGTTCACTGCAGTGTCTTGTGCGGCGCATGGGCCGAATTTAGAAGCATATAGAACAATGAATGTAAAGACAAGTATTTTTACGGCAGAAGCATATGGCATTTTTCTTGTTGTAAGTCACAGAGTTGAACATCATATTCCTAAATCCATCATCTATACAGATTCGTTGAGTGTCGTCCGTACATTGTCATCCGGAGAGTCCTCGAAAAACCATGTAGTTAACCTTGTTGTGAAATCAATTGTGCTGGCATATTCTTCAAACCTTGAGGTGACTGTGTGTTGGGTGCCAGGCCACTCTGGCATCGGCGGAAATGAACTGGCGGATGAAATGGCCGCCAATGCTGCACTCCGAAACACAGTAGACATAACAACACTACCTTACACAGACCTGAAGCCACACATAAGACAACACCTGCGCAGAACATGGCAAACACACTGGAACGAACAGACAGACAACAAACTACATGTAATAAAGCCACACTTGGGACGGTACACAGCTGACTCACACAACAGACACACGGAAGTCGCCTTGGGTAGGCTACGGATAGGGCACACCCATGCGACGCACTCGTATCTGCTGACGGGATCTTCTAGACCCCAGTGCAGCAGGTGCGGAGAGGCTCTATCCGTAGTGCACATACTAATCACATTCAAGGCACTTCACACAACACGACACAAACACTTCAGAGAACCCTACAGACAACATATTCCCCTACATCCATGGTTTTTTCTAGGTGACGATGCCATTGTTTCTGTGAAACGTGTGTTTGAGTATTTGTTAGACGTCAAATGTTTAAACCTCATTTCCTATCACGCATCATGAAATCTGGCCCTATACACCAGCCATACTCATTGTCGTTTTGTAATTTCACTTTTGTTTTTGCTGACTTTACTTAGTTTTTAAGGTTTCACCCCTGATATATGACTATTGTTTTGGTGCTCTTTGCCCCAGTTGGCCTTGCGCCATAAACATCCAACCATCATCATCACCAACGAGACCTACTAGCCTATAAGCACAAAATTGGTATTGCCGGTCTGTGTGTCTCTTTAGACCAAAAATAGCCATTTAATATGGTCAACCATTCATACCTCCTTGCCAGATTTCAAGCATTTGTGTTTCCCTCCTAATTGTTCAGCTTATCCGAGAATTACATGATAATCTATCCAGTGACGTGGTCATTAATGTTGTGGGGCATGGTGAAATTATAATTCATACAGGTGTCAGACAAGGATGCCCCTTCGCCGCTTGTTTTTGTCTTAGGAATAGACCCCTTCATAAGAATACCAGTTGATAACCCAAATTTTGGGGTCTCCCCTTGCCCGTACAAGGCTAGGTTAAAGTGTCTGCATACGCAGACGACCTCTATACTTTTATCCGGCACAGTGATAGCACCACGGCTTTTTTAAGGGACTTCGAGTCTTATGCTCAACTTTCAGATTCCGAGTTAAATGTCACAAAAGTGCTGTCCTCCCTCTGGGAAACGCTACACTCACCCCCAATCATAACTTAAAAATAGTTCGAGAGCTGAAGATTATTGGCGTCACATTCAATGAAGAAGGTGTTTCTCCAAACATGTGGCCCGAGTTTTTGATTGCATTCAAAAGAATGTTGCCCTAGGTAGGTCTTTCAACTTCTCTTTTTCGGAGAAATCGTATCTGATTAAATGTGTTTTTCTTGCTAAATTCTTTTTTGGCTGCAGTATTCTGCTGCCCCCCAATGCTTTTAGGCATAAAGTGTCCCGCGACGCTATTTGTTTCTTTTTGATGGAAGCACGGAGCGTTTACCGAGAGATGCCCCCAGATTCCCACTCCGCTCTGGGAACTATGGTCTCCCTTGCATCGACCTCAAGAGACAGTTGTTGGCCCCAGTCTCTTCACTTCTCAGTGACTTAGAATCTCCGGGCAGACCTTTGATCCTCTACTTTCTCGGTCCTTCTACACGGGTTCCTTGTCCAACCATGGCCAGACACGTAGACCCCAGTGCAGCAATCCCGTCGAGACTCTTCAAGGCTGTCATTACTTTAGCTTGGGAAATTAGTGCACTGAATGTGATCTGGATTTTGTGAACAAGAACCTGCTAGGCTGTGTGAAAAAACAGTTACTTCGAGGTCGGGTAGGCGTGTGGACCCACCAGTTATCCCCTGGTTACGGCTGACTTCAGGTAGGCTGCCAGAGGACGCCAAAAACATCCAGTGACAAAAAGCGTGGCGCACTCTCAAAAAAAGACCCATTATTTCTCTGGGGAGTAACACAGAACCTTTCCTGTTCCAACTGCAGTCGACCAGAATTCACGGCACACACTTCCTCGAGCTTAACTGTTCCGTGTTGCGTTTGGCGCATCATACACCGTGCGGCTCCAGGTTTCCGGCTCCACGTTTGCGTACGCAGTGGCCCTTTGCCGTCCTTTTTCAGACAACACCTCGTGAGCTTTCTGGAAGGCCCATTAGAAATTTTTGGTGAAGAACAGTGTCGGCGACATTGGTCTACTCGGTTTATTGAGGTTTTGAAAAAAAGAGTACTTATTTATGCTAGTTTTCCAAATCGTGTCCTTATGAATTTTCATTGTAACAATTGATTTCGGTCTTAGAATTGTGTTATGGCGCTACAGTACCCGTTCTGACACAACACCAACGCTGTTCTTTATAGTGCTGCATTCTTGAAGCGAATGGTTTTGTATCCTTGTTTCCCTAATGCCAAAAAGAACTTTGGGCACACAGTTCTTCACATTTCCTGCCGAGGAAGGTCAGGGGCAGCGGTGATAACCCGGCGTCAAACATGAGTATTTTAGCTTCGTTTGTGTCTCATAAGTCAGCATGATTAAAATTTGGTTTAGCCTTATGATGTCTATCTGCATCGACGGTTCCTACTGTGGCCATGTTTAAAACATAAATGGCATAAAAATCTTATTTTAGAGACGACATGACTAATTAACTGCAATTTTATGAATCTGAGGAACGATGATAGGGCAGAGGCAGTTCAAGGCTTTGCGTCGTTCACTGGTTGCCCGCTCGCTTCAATAGGTGCCAGCCGGCACCTTAGATCAAGAAACAGCAGCCAGAAAAGTCATGCCATACCTAAGTGTTTTAGAGTCAAAAACAGCAAAATGTGAACGTGCTCTTAGACAGCCTCATGAAACCTCGAACATGATAACGCACGTTTGTCCCAAACAACGCCTGACCTGACCTGCAAGGTCAAAATATGCATGAATCGCGGTATATTATAAGAGCATTATTAAAACGCTGCACTTTTATTGGCAGCAAACGTTAAACAAAATCGCAGAATAAACTGTTTTCCAGGCAGATTAAGGGGCTCCACATTTACCTTCGTACCTGGTTTTGTCTTGCCAAAGTAAAATGTTTGTACCGTGTTTGCGAAGTTGCGATAACTAGCCATAATTTACTTATGTGGTGTCAGTAAGTGCCTGATTTATAAATTACGTAGAAAAATGTAGCTGATGTGTATGGTGCGACAGATACTGCGTGTTGGTATGTGAGTGTAAACAGTTCCCTTTGTTAAGTATTGGTCACCGACAGCGTTGCGAAATAGCCACCGAGAGCGCTGTTCATCACTCTTCTACTATAACTGTTATGAAAACAGCACTATTTTTATATTAACCACAGCAATATATCAGTATCTAAGTATGTGTTCGACAGTGGGAAGTAGTTGCTTCAACTACCCCTGCACTAAAAGCTATTGTCATGCGGTCTGTCCGTCCACCTGTCGAAATAATCCGGTTGCGAGCAGACGCCTGTAAAAAATTTCATCATTTTCGTTAACATACAAAAAAAGTTATTCTTGCATGTATGCACTTCCCACAAGAGATAAAGATAGAAAACGGTAGGCAGTCGAGATAAATTGATAATTTAGAGGTGGATAACTGTGGGAACGTACACGTCACGAGCGAAGCGCATAGCGTACGATGAGTTCACGTAAAACAAGATGCTGGGTTTTCTAGACAGAATTCATTGGCATCGTCACCATTTTTCTTTTACGCACGCAAACCATGATTGTTACTTAGAACAGGTTGTTCCCGGTAAGGCGCGCGGGTTCACAACGATATCCATCTTCGTAAAATATACAGGTAATCGGGCATAGCGTGGCCAGATGTTTTGAAAAGAAAACGTTCCTATAAAAAATCCTTGTATCAATGATACAACGTAAAAATCCGAAATAAATAAAGAAGTTCAGTTCCTGTAGCTTCAAAACTAATAGAACCCAAAGGCTGCCAGTTACAGCCATTTACAGAAACAACCCTCTAGCAAGCCTAAGTTGTCGTTTGATATCTCCTCAAGTTACGAACATCTTAGACACATTTGTATAAACCGGTGTAGCAGCTCCATACTTTTTTCTGTAGAAAATGTGATGCCCAAATTCCCATTGGTTAAACCAGCGTCGTTTCTCCACAGGTATTATAGAGCTTAACGAAAAAACTGATGAAAAGGTCATCTTGATGGTTTTCTGCTTTTTCAATTGCAGATACATGTTCTAATAGCGGCAACACTCACTGCTGCAGGTGAGACCATCTTGCTGGCCAGTTGCAGTTTTTTTGTACATAAGCGCCGGCCCTGCCTCAAGATCTATGGAACCAGTCAACTCTGTATCATGTATCAGGATCACAGAAAAAAATAGCCTCAAAAATATTGAATTTATGCCGGACAGGAACGCAATGTTTCAATTAGGCTAGGAGATACCTCCACGCGTTTTCCTTATGGCGTTACATGCAAGGCTAATTTATAAAAGGCTAGGCTGATTCGTCAAGTACGATCATCTGTCTTAACACAGCTCCATATCCAGAAAGTCTTTCACCTGGTCAGAAAACGTTTTCTCGCGGTAGTGATATACTTGAATACAGTAATCCGCAATCCGACTCCTTATTATTCTGTGTCACCCTGCTGACAAGCATGATTGTAGCATGACGTAATTCGTAGCAGAAACCGCTACTACAATGTTGCTAGCTAAACATCGCTTATGGCACCAAAATTACTTATGACTGCAGGTAAACAAACAGCTGAATATCAAACATTATTTTTGCAACTTTCTCAATACTGCAGGCGGTGCATACCTGCCTTAGGTAAAGGTAACGTGAATGTATGACTATCCGTCGCGAAAACGAAAGTACCGCATTTTTTGTAGCTTCGGGCTCTGTGCCAAATCGAGCATCAAATGATTCACATTCTTATTGTGTATTATCTTACTCGTTATTACGGCGTAGAGTAACTACCAAAAACCGAGGGCGTGCATTTTTAAATATGACTTTCTTTTTATACCCGCAGACATGTCTCATGCTGACGCAAACTCGGTTGCCTTCCATATTAGGTCACGACAATTTTTTTTTTGTTTTGAATAACGTGGCCCTAGCTGGAAACTGGCAAGACCCGATCGTTTGCCGACCACTGCTTACCAGACGAAAGTGACTACAAATATTGGTTTCGAACCACGTTGTCGCCATGGTACACTCCATTTGCGTTTAATCGTTCTATAGACTCGTAGTTTACATACTCGTTTGCGGCTCGGGCCAGAAGTGTGAAGAAACGCAAGCGGGTTGCGTTCATTTTCTCGTCTGCCATGAAGCTTTCTTTGCTATATTAGCCGTCTCCTCCGCTGTCTCCTCTACCTTCCTTCCCGCTTCCCTCCGACTGCGCTAATTTTGAATAGCATGAAGTAACCACCCGGTTGCTTTGAAGCGACGCCTCGTGCAACAAACGATCTTGTCTCGAATTCTTTTTCACGAACCATCCAACAAAAGAATGGGAATGCATACCCACAAACAAGTGAAATAAAATGACAGCGTGCCCTTTTTATTTGCCTATGCGTGTACGTGCGGCGTCCGGCATGGGAACTTCGCAGATAGCCCAATTCAAAACGATTGACAAACGCATCGATTGATGTCATACGACTCATCACCCACCTGTCCACAGCTGTCGCTGTATCCAAATGCGGTAAGGTCTTTTCTTCGTGTGACAGGAGCACATGAAAATGTTTCTACCAATTCACGGTACTCGTTCTTCTCAAACAAGAAAAAAAAAACGACAGGCCAAGGTAAGACTTGGACCTCCAGGAGCCCTTAGTAGCTCAATGCTATTCGTTGTTTGCACCGGCATCCATTTTTCACATGGTTTACATCCAGGCTTCACAGTAGTGCATGTAGGGCAACTTGAGTATCTGCGATTGGTTGCGTTGGTGCGCTTGTAGTATAATTTAAACCGTCCATATGCGCGCAAGGAAGCGGAGCAGATGGACATTGCAACTGTTTCAATTGCAAAAATGGTCTCTTTCTGAGAATCAGTCTCGCAACGGCTATCACCAAAATGAACAGATCTTAACGACTAGGCCACGCTATCTTTCAGTGATCGCGCTTGCTGAAGCATCTGTTCGCGTTTACGTACGGTATCAATATAGTAGCTGCAGGCGATCGCCGCGCTCTTCTCATTCGTTTTCATTAGCATTAAGTAAAGTTGAAGTGCTGATACATTGTTTGCTGATATACGTAAAGAACACAAGGCTAACATGGTGCTCGTCCGCTTCACAAGATACCCACGTCTGTAGAGTTTTTTGGTCGCGTGGGAGCAAACCCAGGCACGATCTTCCTTAAGAAAGGTGAGTTAAATTGTCTAATTACTTTTTTTACTCGTCATACTGGCTACTAAAATAAAAATCGGATTTTGCCCCATTTTTTCACCCTACTTACGGAGTAAATCTTTTTGGTAAGGAGTTTCTATGGCACATCGCAAGTTAAAAGCTTCATTTCTGGCTAATTATTGCTTAGAGTGTGTTATAAATTGTTAAAATGCATAAGTCATTCTAACCTAACGACCGGCTTTCGCAACAGTACGGTACGATTTCTGCTTGGTTCTTGAACTAAGCTTTCCCGGAGAATACCAGATCGCTGCAACCGTAAACCTACCAACACGTAGAGTCATTTTAACGAGAATAAGAAGCAGTTAATACTCGCTGGAGGTTCCGCGTAATAAACCTAATACGTACCACGTCAGAAGTCGCAGTCAGAGTCTGGAAAATACATTACTCAAAACTATAGCCGATTTCAATGCTGTCAATTTACTCTCAGCAGCTTGATCTTCTTGATACGCTGTTCCCCCGTTATTCAGTACCAGTGAACCAACATTTCAGTCACCGTTCAGAGTTTCTTTGCTCTCGGGCAAAGTAAATCGTAATTGTGGTCTGCTGGACATAGCGATACGGAGCAGAGAATTGAGAAACAGGCAGACTTCCCATTTGAAGTCCCTTTGTTTCAATGTTACCTACAATTCATACACATAAATGAATAAACGAACCGCCAAGTGTGCATTTCCAGAATATTCTGATGAGAACAATGGCCGCCTCAATCCAACGACCGCATCATGATAGTTATCGTAATCTTATAATAGGGCTGAATAGGAGGCGTAATAAAGCGAGATTTCTCACAAGGAGCTTGTTTGTGCTAAGACATTCCTACGAAATTGCTCCATATCATCACAAAGCGGATGGCGCAGCGAGAAAAATAGTCGCAGAACGTAGCGAATGCCAATATAATGTGCGGCATATATAGCAACAAAGCTACCACATCGCCATTATGCGTGTCCGTTATTAAATGGAAACCGTTCCTCAAATATTTACATGGATTATCTATCGAGCCTAACATGGTTTCGCAAACTAGATTTAGATGAAGAATATACGGAAGACACGGGCCAACGCGTGGCGCTCTTTATTGCTGTTCTAGGCACTAGTGTGACCGCTACTGTTTCTAAAACGACCCGCCGCTGTGGCTCAGTTGCAAAGCCTTTGCGCTCTGTGTGCACGATGTCGCTGGTTTCGTTCCTTGCCGCGGGAGCCGCTTTTCTGGTATGGCGCGAAGCAAAAACGCCCCTTTTGAACGACATTTCTGTGCACGTTAAAAATCCCTAGGTGTTAAAAATTAATCCTGAGCACTCACTACGGCGTGCCTCATCGCCTATGTAGCGTCGGTGTGTTAAATCAATCAATCAATCAATCAATCAATCAATCAATCAATCAATCAATCAATCAATCAATCAATCAATCAATCAATCAATCAATCAATCAATCAATCAATCAATCAATCAATCAATCAATCAACCAATCAACCAAACAATCATTCAATTATTCAATCAATCAATCAATCAATCGTTTCTAAAACGAAAGATTGGGGGGTTCCTACATTATGCTTAGTAGCAGAGCAAATAAAAATCTAGACAACAAAAAAGGGCACCAACACAATGCCGCGGTAACAGAAAAAAATATTGGGCATATTTTGTTTTATTTACCGCCTACCTTCTCCTAGTACCGATCCCATTTCTTTGACAAAGAACGCGCTTTTTCTCTGAGTTATAGAGAAAGCAAATATTACTACCTTGCGGTGGTAATAAGAGACATGGACAAGTACATATCGTGGCCTCGCCTTCACGTTATAAGGGCGTCTTCTAATGTCTTTAATAATGTTGTGGTAATGGGGCACCCAAGCGATTGCACGAACATTTTGCAACAGTTTTAGTCCTTCCTTGTGGAGGAAATGACGTAATAATGAATAAATATCTTCCTTAAGCTCAATTTAGGTATGAATAATTTTTGCAGTTTAATGTCCCTTCGTCATTACAGGCGACGCATTGCTACAAAATATTGTTTACAGCTCTTAGAAGAGAAAAACATACAATTGAAATATCTTAAAAACATTTTAAAGTTTAATTGGAATAGTTGCAAAACTTTTTGTATATTATCTTGTTTTTTAAAGACAAAATTTAATCGACTTGAATAAGTAATTTTAAACAATATTTTTATAAACTTATGTTCTTGTTGCTTCCTAAAACTGGCATACATAATGAAGCTGGTCAGAAATTTTGTATTGTTAATACCGAGCCGCAAAAGGAATGCGAAATGTGTCTATTAGCTTGTGCATAAGATATAGTTTGAGACTGGAACCAATTTGCGTGAACAAATTACGGCTATCTCACTTTCCTTGTATTTTTTCGTACCTATTTGTATAGTATGGTAAGAGTAAAAATCATGCAACCTTCATTCCCAAATAACAACATGTGAAGGAGCTGTCTTCCGTGCTTAATTATTATAGATTAAAATATTCGTGTTATACGCACTGTTACGACCGGCAGCACGGTATTTCGAAGACCATCCGCCATATAATTTGGTTCAATAACCGATTTCTTCGGTAGTCCGGTTCCGCCGCACCCCCCCCCCCCCCCCCCCCAGCGATCCGGCTCTTATTACGCAATGACGAGGCGGCGACTGACGCTGGTACTGGACGCAAGCAGCTTTCAGCGGCCTCACAGTAACTCAAGCGGCCGCGGGTGAGGCAAGCCACATTTACGGAGAACATTCCATGGAGTGGGTGACAAAGGCGTCGCGCGGTATTGCTTTCGGTGACAATCTAAGTGATCCTGTCATCTTCGGCTGTCATCTAAACGCATCATGGGAACTCTTTTCGGCATGTCAAAAACGCCGCTGTTCAACGAGTGCCCGACGCGGGAGTACCATCAGAATCCAGGCGTCCTGCTGTCGCTGAGCCTCGCCTTGTCCTAAAGGCTTCGACCTTAAGAAGATTGCACCATCGAAGTCAACATGACGCTGACTTGTATTATAGGAAATGTGTCATTTCTGTGTGAGTGTGCTGGCATCAATTTCAGCGCCAGGGATTTTCGTGATTGGTACGTTCCTGAAAACGTGGGTGAAAGGGTAAAAAAGGGCGGTTCCAACCTAGTTATTGAACAGGGTACGGCGCAAGAGCGCAGTACCCTCTTCACTCAGTCAAACAGTATGTAAGTATCTGTACATCAAGTTTCTCTCTTCGCCCTTCTCGGGCCCAATATTTGCCCCAACTCTGGACCAACGGACGCCATAACCGCTCACGCTACCAGATTCGCCACACTGGTTGCCAGAAAGTGGGATTGTCTCCACCACGGCGAGATCATCTCCAGTGCGGATGGGATCGCCTCCATGAGGCATGGGCCGACACCATAGCAACCGAACCGACTTCATAGAACCACTGGTGCCAGGAGACATGGAGGTGTGCCTCAGGGTAAAAACCAAAAATTTACCAAACTGCCCGAACACCATCGTACAATTCAAAAGCAGATCAAAGCGCGACTCCTTGCTTTCCAAGGCAAAAAAAGCTAGGCTATCAATGAATGACCTTGGCTTTTCAGCAAACACAGCGGTGTTTGGAAATGAGCATCTCTGTTCTGCTTTGAAGAAGCTGCTAGGCATGGCTATTGCGTAGAAAAGAGACTGTCAGTGGTGATTCGTATAGACAAAGGAGGGGCGAATTCTCGCCAAAAGAGATGAACAGCCTAATATCATTCTTATACAAAGTGAAGGAGACATCGACAAGATCGCAAAATAAAACTCAATCACCATTTTTACCATCGCAACCACCATGGCCCTACGGTGCAATGATGTCAAGAACATCCTCAGTAATAATGGCAGGATAGGAATCAAATTCTTTCACCTAAATATACCTTTCGCTAGAAAGAAGGGGGAGCTCCTAAGTATCTTTTTAAAGGAACCTATTTTACTTTGACGCAGTTATGCTTACAGAAACTTGGTTTGCTTCAGAGTATGACGTAATCAGAAATGCAGGTTACAGCCCATTTTAGTTAAACCGACGCAGCAAGCAGGGGTAGGGGGGGGGGTGTTGCTCAACATAACAAAACCGCTTTGAATGTGATCTTCTCCAAGAGTTTTCCTTTTGCACCGATGATATTGAGGGTTTATCTGTCAGGAGTCGTAAATATATGTTTGTAGTAATGTATTGCCCACCTGATGGCATCATTGATAGCTTTTTCTTAATGGTCTTGAAAGTGTTTTAAACTACACAAAGCAAATTAATCTAACATTAGACTTGGGAGGGGATTGCAACCTAAACATGCTACAACCATCACCCTCGCAACATGAGTTCAAAACACTGCTGTTATCCAATGGTTTCGGTCAACAGATTAAACCGCTATGCGTATTAGAACAAATACGCAAACACTACTAGATGTTTTATCTCCAACATCTCCACCGACGAAATAATTACAGGTGTGCTCGAATCAAGCATCAGTGATCACCTACCCATGTTTTTGTTTTCAAAGAAACATACATACCGAAGAAAACCTGAATCTAATCCAAATGAAAAATTCAAATTATAGACGGCGGCCGTTTAGAAGTCTTTTGTTGAAGCATTGATGATATAAATTGGGATAAAGAGTATCAGTTCGGCAACCCAGATGAAGCATATGAGGAGTTTTTGGGCCTCTTCGGGGAGGAATACCCGCAATCTTTTCGCCTGGTTAACGTTCAAAAGCCTAGGAAGGCACGTATATCCTTTATTTAAAACGAATGCTTGAAAATGATAAAACTGAAAGATGAACTGCACAGGAAATTTCTAAAAACGCGTAAACCATCTGACAGGGAAATACTTAAGAAACATTGAAACAAAACCAATACCTTAATTCGGCATGCCAGGCAACAATATTTCTATAATTACTTTGAACTTGGCTGTAATCAAAGCCAGACAAAGTCAGGAAAAAATTAATGAACGGCTATACCACGTCCCCAGCCAGCATCCCATAATGCAATAGAAAGTAAACAAGGACCCGATTAGTGGCACTGATTTAGCTAACTCCTTCAGCCAATACTTTACAAACGCTGTTACCAGCTCTCATCCCCCTGAATCTGCAAATGATGTCATCAGAAGGGATGCGAGTCTCTTTCTCCGGCACACAACTTAAGCCGAGGTAGGCTTAACATATAAACCTTTTGCGAATAGGTCAGCACGTGACTTAGACAATTTTCAAATCAGACCGGTGAAACATGTTTTCGATTTATTTGTAGCTCCAATTACATATGTATATAGTCTTTCTCTCACGACGGGTATATTTCCTAAGAAGATGCAAGCATCGAGAGTGACTACTATTTTTAAAGGTGGCGGCCGCAATTCTCTTACGAACTACCACCCGATTACTATTCAACTAGTATTGTCCAAAGGTTTGGAGGAATTGTTGCACACTAGAATAACAGGTTTTACATATCAGTTTAATTTGATTATTCCTGAACCATTCGGATTTCGTAAGCACAGATCTACGGAGCTTGCCCTTATTATCCAAAAAGAATTTATTTTGAAAGCGTTTGAAGAAAAAAAGGTTGTAGCTGGAGTGTATATGGATCTTTCAAAAGCATTCCACCACCTAAATCATGCGACTCTACTATTTAAACTTAGAACTGTATGGCGGATGAGATATTCCATTGGCTTTATTAAAATCGTATTAACAAAATCGTACGCAAGTGGTTTCAAATGGGGAACAGTCATCTGATTTTCGGTCATTGTATGCGGGCGTTCCCCAGGGAAGTATTCTTGCACCCCTTCTAGAAAACTTTTTCGTTAGTGATATAACTACAATTAGCCAAACTCCGCAGTGCGTCATATATGCAGGTGATGCAACACTTTTATTTTCCAGCTCTCATTGCCAAACGCTTGGATCAGAGATAAATAAAACACTTTTAAAGCTGCATGGATGGAGCGTAGTGAATTTCTTAGAAATTAACACTAAAAAAACCAAAGTTGTTCTCTTCTCCTATAGACAGTGAAAAGGATTCCGAAATGCAAAAAAATACTCTTCGCAATGAAACTGAAGAAGTAGTGGATTCCGTAAAAACACTTCGTGAACTATTCAACACAAATATGTCTTGGAAGGGCCATGCAAACAATGTAATTACGCGCATATCCAAAATTGTTGAAATACCAGATGAGTTTAAGTATTTTTGCCACCTACGGTTAAACTGGATATCTATAACTCGTTGTTTATGTCTCAACTCATGTACTGCTTTCTGGTTAGGGGAAACACATCCAAAACAAACCTAAACCAAATGCAAGTGTTTGAAAAAAAAGCAAAACGACATATAGCTGGCGTAGAGCATAATGCACATACATAAAACCTGTTCCACAAACTCATTTTGATTTCAGTTCACAACCTTTGCAATTAAACCTAGCAAAATCACACCAATCTTACTTGCATCATCTTGACACTTTCATAACATAAATTGCGAGCATAACAGCAAAAGCATACAAATACCCAACGCGTTCACAAGTGATATAGACTGTACCATTTTCGCGTACTACCTTTGGAAACCAAATGATTCGACACACTTTGAATTCCTTTTTAAACCACCTTGTCGCCAATGAGATTACCACTGACCGTGCAACCAGCATTGTATTAAAAACATTTTCGTTACAACAGAAGAATTTCTGAGAAACTTTGTATAATGATGCATCGAAAACGAATTTCTCTGGAAAGATGTACTTTTGTGATGCCCGTTGCTGTCTGTAACAGGGGCTCGGACTTTGTCAAGTGAATTTTTCACTTTTTTTCGAGCGCCCGGCTTGTGGGAAATAAAGTTTTATCTTATCTTATCTTATGACTGCAAAGTTTGGTGAGCGCGAGGCCGTTCTCGTTGAGGGACTGCCAGGCTGTCTTCACAAAGTGTAGCGAGGGAGGTAAAGTGTATTACGCTTTATACGCAAAGTTGCTTTGGTGCGTCCAGGTAAAAGATTGTTTGCAGGAACAGTTGGCAGCACTCGAGACGGACATGAACCTGAAGTGGCTACGAAGGCCGCAATTCCTAGAGTTGCCAACAATGTTGGCGTTAAGCTTAGGCGATGGGAAAAGAAAGACAAAAATCATCGAGGCTATCGAAGCAGTGGGGGCAGACGACGATGAGCTCTCAGAGCGCGTGGAGGTTATGGAAGAAGCGGGAGCAAGCTCTCAGTGAGAAATGGCAAGCAGGGGAGGAGCTAGAGAAAACATTGGCCGCGTTTCTGCTCCTTTTGTTGCAAATGTCGTCAAAATACTATAGTCTTTGCAGACATTTGCAAGGAAATGCCCCCCCCCCCCCCCTTTGCTTTCCCGCTCACCGCTCATGCTGTTCCGGTAACGTCACGGTCATACCAAGGTAAACACACTAAACGTGTGCGGAAGGTAATTTGAATTTACCGCGTTCCACTGCTACAGGCCGAGTTCCTCCATACCAGCGCTGCAGTACGGCGGAGACGCGCGTGAATGGAGGTAGTAAGAACCGTAGCAAGGCTTTTCTCTGCAGATGGTAAAAGGCGGATCCTGGCAGGCTCGCCACTTTTGTAATGAATGTTGGGCCGAACCGCATAGAAGGTCACGAGCCTGGTCTACGCTTTCGCAAATGCACACACACACCTACTATAATAACTCAATAATGTACAAAGCCGGAATTAACACTGCAGCAAGCAGACGCACTACACTCGGAAACACGAAGGTACGAATGGCGTCGGACAAAGTCATGAAGGGAGTCGTATGCTCACAGACGGCGATCGGTGACACGAGATGGTGTTGATGTGACGACTCGTGAGACGCAGTTCCCTGGATGGCCACTGGGAGGTTACTGGAGTCGTTGTGGAGGTGTCTCGCTGGGCAACCTCGTAACGGTGGCCGATGACTGGCGGCGGAATGGAAAGGCTTAGGCATGCGCCACAGCGGGGCCTCACTACCCGCGCTCCACGCCACCGGAACACCGCTCACTCCGACGGGCGCAGCAGCATCTTGGGGTCCCTTTGTCGGCCGTCGTCTCGTAGACAGCCTGAGTGGTGGCTCGGACGGAAAACCCGGCGACGGTCCTCGGGCCTACACCGCGAGGGTGGCCGTCTTGCTGCCTCCAATTACAAACAGCTTCATCCACCTCCTCTACTTCAGACTTGCGTTCTCCGTAGGGTACACCTGTAAAATTTTGTGCGTTGGCCTCTCCTTGAGTTGGGGCAGCGACACTTCATCACACCGCCATCGAAGTAGCGTTCATTATTTGTTATTTTTAGGAGAATGGAACAATAAATTGTAGAAGTGGTTACTGAGTTGGACACGTAGGGAGCAATGACTCAGTTCAAAACAACGGCAATGAACAGAATGGATTCAATATGTTCAAGAGAAGAAACATACACTTCATATTTTCTGGTTACCTTGCTTGAAAAATAGGAAAGATTAGTTTATTGATTTATGGTCAGTCAAGGTAACCACATGCTATATGAAGGGGAAGTGATTTCCTGCAGCGTCGTTGCATGCTCCGAGAATTCGAAAACAGTAGATCGTATTTCCGCAATCATTATTATTCGTTAACACGGCGAACGATCAATTCCCCCTATCATCTGCTCTTGAGCTCAGCGTCGTCATCATCATCAGTAAACCATCGGAGTCATCATCGACTGACCGCCAAAGGAAGACGACATTGTTCGCTCTCGACCAGCGCGCAGCCGCTGTTTATAGGACCCAACGAGTTCATGGCAATAAAGCCAATTCCTTCATCGTAAAAAAAACAAGATCCGTCGTCCTATCTGCGGCAATCTGGTGACGGTGCTGCGTATATTCCCCCATGTCCACTGGTTCTCGACGACGCTGAGAGGCGAGTGTAATTTGAACGTGATCGTAAAATATAAAAATGGTGAAGGTCTTAGTAGACCACACCATAAATCTTTTTTTCTTAACCTTGCCTTAGATCTTCCCGAGCGACGCGAAAAAGTTCTCTACCCAAATGGTAAATAACTGCACCCCTGTTTATTTTGCACAAATTGTTTCGCTCTTTTGTGCTATTCCTGCTTCCCGTGAGAGCATTATTCTCAATATCTGAGCTGCCTCCTTATTGCTTTGGGTTGTAAAGCGCATATTGATTACCTTTTGTCGCTGTTCGCTTTCGGCGTTTTAAGAGAATTGTACGAGTATGCCCCGCCTAAAGTTAAGGGCCCAACGATTCCGTTTGAAGATCTCTCATCGATCTTGCAAGTTATTGTATCGGAGATGTCAGGTTTCGCTTGGTAAAGGCCCTTGCTGTTCCGAAAGTTTGCGAATATTCCAGGGCTAACACCATATAGACAATTTCTCGCTTTGTGTTCTCTGATAAAAATGGCAGCCCAAAAATTCGTAAAAAAAGTAATGTCCAAAAATGCTCGCCGCAAAACAACCTCTAACTATTCGTCTGAAGAGGGGGTGCGCACAAACCTTGAAAGATTCATTATTCATGATTGCAGGACTGATGATAACTACAATAACGCTCTGTGGAAGCCAAAAGAAAACTATATTCATTTTCACATCTGAGAACTTTCTGACAGGAATTGGCTGTCAACCATTGGGGAAGTGGGCGGGCGCACTAGCCGAATTATAATACAGTGCGAGAATAGAAAACTTACTTCGCGAATACAGGAATGCCTTTAATGAATGAAGTGAAGTCAGCCTGGCAGTGAGCTCTGCTTGCTACTCCACATAAACATGAGATGTACGAAAGTGAAGGGAAACGAATACACAAAAACTCATACAGACACTACAAAAGCAAATAAGCACACAAACTGACAAATGCAGGATCACGCAAACACGGCGCAAAAACTGAAGTGAAGTTCAAAGAGCGTCGTTCAGGCCAGAGTCAAGGAGAAATGACACCAAAGCCCATGTGCTCCATGTTGCCGCGGCAGTAGAAGGCATGGACCAATGGCGTTACAAAGCTTCAATGGTGCATAAGCACGCAGTCCAAAGTTGTCTTCCAGGTTAGCCGCGGGGTGTCATAACGGGGACACACACAGTACATGTTCTTTGTCCTCACGGACACTGCATACTTGACAGTGAGGGGAGGCAACTCGGCGCGCCTTGCGCAAGTATTCACTGGTAAAAGCGACGTTGAGGGGAATGCGGTGAACGACTGCTTCGTCACGCTTTCCCAGGCCACACGGCATTCGAAAGTGCAGGTGGGATCAATTCTGTATAATGGCTGACAATGTTTTGTTACGTCCGTCCATATAGAGATTTGTGACTGCCGCGCCATGGAGTACGCAAGTGTCGGGGCGTCACGTCGAGAGAAAGGAATCGGGATGATGACACTAGATTGGGTGTTGGCCGCGCAAGCTATTTCGTTGGCCCCCACATTCTAATTTACCCCACAATGTCCAGGTAGGCACTGTAACACTACCTCGTGAAGCATTCTGGCAGCCTGTGTATGCAGGGTGTGTATTTCGTGGGCCAGTTGTTCGCGCGGGAATGATGCTAGTTGGTGAAGCGCCGCCCGTGAATCTGTGAAAATCACCCACACTGAAGCTTCTTGCCCAAGAATGTACTGCAAAGCGGAGCGCAAGGCTGAAAGTTATGAGGTCGTCGACGTTGTTTTGTGGCTTAACCTGGCCGCAATTGTGGTGCGCGTTGATGGAACCCAGATTCCGACAGCAGATGATGTGGCCGTCAGCAATTCCTCAGTGTAGATATACTTGTGGTTAGGGTAACAATTCCATATGTCCTCTAGAGTGAAGTACATTAGGGCATGAATTGGCATCCTATATTCACAGCTGATTCCCGGAATTATGGCGACGATTCGCCAGGGGGAGTATTACCAGGGCGGGAGGTGAAGCGGCGCAAGGCACTTCTTACACAAGAGTGGTAGAGTGTCTTGTACCTCTAAGGCAGAACTAGAACTCAGCGGATGTCCATGCGTCCTAGTCGACAGCCGCACATTTAGGCGAAGCTGCTCCTCCTTCACCAGTACACTGGGCAAAAAGCACCTAGACTCTCGAATGGCCCCCAGCGTAGAAGTTACCTTCGGAAGACCCAGACAAAACCGCAGAGCTCGGGCCTGCATACTTTCTAACCGCCTTGTGTTGGTCTTGGAAAGAGGACCGAATACTGGGAGGCTGTATCGTAGCAGTACTTCACAGAGTTCTGTGTAGAGACGCAGGTGGGGCCCAGCAGAACAATCTCCTGAGCCGATGGTCAGCAAGCGTAACACATGAGCAAAGGAGCCCAGTTTCTCCTTCAGGAGACGAACGTGGTGCGACCACGTCATCGACCTGTCAAGTGCTACGCCCAGGAATCGGTGTCAGTCCACAAAGGCTATGGGAACCCCTGCCGCTGAAAGATGATAGCGGGAGACATCAAGCCTGGTGAAGGCTATTGCCGCACATTTCCTAGCCCAGGTTTCGATGCCAGGTCTTGTCAAAAAGTCCGCTATAAAATTGATGGAATTTTGAAGGCAAGCTTGTAAAACTCGCCTGTTGTGGCCAGAGCTCCAGATGCAGATATCGTTAGTATAGAGCGATATTTCGACAGTGTTTGGCACGAACTTCTCAATTCCAATGAGGCTGATAATAAATATGGTTGGGCTTGAAATTCCGCCGTGTGGCACACCTCGCGTGACATTGTGAGGGGCTGTTTCGCCGTATTTCGTGGACATAAAGACGGATCTGTCAGTCAGATAATCGGATATCCACGCATACAAGCGATCTCCGATGCCTACCGACCCCAATGCAGGTCTCATTGCCTCATGTGCCACACAGTCAAAGGCTGCATTAATCTCAATGAACACTGCTAGAGTGATGCTACGCCGGGATTTCGCACTGTTTATGTCATTGACAAGGGCAAGCACGTTGTCGATGCTGCTGCGGGACTGTCCGAATCCAGTCATCTGTGGGGCATACACGTTCCGCTCTGTCAATTCCCAGTCTAGGCGAGCAAGAACCATATTCTCCATCAGCTTCCCCAAGCAGCTCAGGAGTGCAATGGGGCGGTAAGACTCAGTTTCCGTAAAGATATTGCCGGGTTTGAGCACGGGAACAAGGCGACCGCGCTTCCAGACCGGTTCGAGGTGGCCCGTTTCCCAGCTGTGGTTGTATGTGCCGAGAAGGAAGCGCTTAGCTTTGTCTCCAAGGTGTGACAAAGCTGCATAGCTTATGCCATCTGGGCACGGTGCAGAAGCCTTATTTACGGAAGACAAGGCAGCACCATTGTCAATGGCTTGTCCATGACGGTCACACTTGCAGAGGGCAGAGAGACATCGGTCAGTCTTGCAAATAAGACTGGAGCCGACAAGGTTGTGACCTTGGCGCATAAATCTTCCGCGACGTCTAGATCACGGCGGTTCTGTGCAAAGCGACAGAGTGGAAATGATGCAGAGCAGTAGGCGGCTACCGTAGGCTGCGTACTAAGCTCGAAATCCTTGTAAGAGGTTTCAGAAATAGTGAAAAGATGAACGATTGCTTTTAACCGCAGCTGGGGAAAGGGAAGGCTGCCATAATTTTCAAAAGAAGAAAGTATTTGGCAAGACCTCGCGAAAACGTGCGTCGCTGAGTTCCTAAGTGCAGAATCTGACCTTTGTCTGCTCCGTAGGTTTTGAGAATTCATCGACAAGGAGAACGCGCGGGGATAGGCGTACAACTGAAGTTTCAAATAAGCGATAACCTGTTGCATTTCTTGAACACTAACGAGAATTGTTGCAAGCGAACACAAAACATCACTTTTGCACACAAAATATTCGTTACACTCTGCACGCAATAAAACTATAACATTTTATTAGAAGTGTAGAAACAAATTGAGGGTCATCAACTTATTATTTCAAGAGGGTCAAATTTGCCGTATTTTTAAATCATGACCGTTCACGTTACAAGCATTCGCAAACGTAAATGATTCAACGCAATTAATAGGCGTCCTATGAGTAAATTGCATGAACGTGTCTTCGGAAGCGGTCGCCAAACTTGTGAAAATTCACAAAGAAACAAAACAACTTTATGAACAACTATTTTCCAGCCTGTGCGTAGTTAGTTCGTTTTCGTTCTTACGTAGACACTACCAGCGTTAACTAATTAAGCTCGAAATCTATTACGTTTACCGCCGCTACTCCTCCCTTTGACGCAATCGCGAGGATATCGTTTTCTTTTTGCTGAACGTGTTCGTGTAAAATACAATGGCGGTAAACTTTCTAACTAGCTGCCCATCTGCGAGCATGCAGCGCCCCCGCAGCAGCACTGCTGCCTTAATCAGTGACACGAGTCGGCACCGTCACCGCGTTATAGAACTTATGAATGTCCTGCCCATTTCTCACATTCAGTAAGGCATAAGAATGGAGCGATGTAGCAACGGCCACTAATTTCCCAGCATATAGCGCGACCAAACGACGACAGCGTCCATAGCAGCGGCACCGACGTAAACAGAAACAAGTTTCTACAGCGGTTTTAACACCCCAAGCTCCACTATTTCAAATTAACCGCTCATTTTCCAGCATGCATTTTGGTGTAATGATGGGAGCGCATGTGGATACAGTGCAGTGCAAAGGTAACCTCGAATGCTTTCCATAGGAACAATACCATGACTTTGTGAAGCAATTGTACTCGTAATGTGACAGTCGCTGCTTCTATCCTGGCCGAACGCGGCAGCCTGTGCTGACGCCGAGAGGACAACCTACGTCGTGAGCCATGTGAACATATATGTAACAAATTAGTTAGCCCGGTGTGAAACAAAAACTGCATTTTGACAACACTTGGAGAGATGGGGGCACTGGAAAGTTAAGTTCCACCCGAAAAGGGCTCTACGGTCGCTAAGCCGCTCCTACTCGCTCGTAGATGGCGCCAGACGAAATTGATGGTGATGATCGCTTGTAGGTCTACGCCAGTTTTAAAATTTCTTGCGGACGTGCGGGCATGCAGCGCGGGAGTGAGATTATGATTACCGCGACGAAGGGGAAGCTGCGTAATGGCGTCACACAGAAAAGCTAAACTTGAATGCTTGAACAGGTGAAGAATTGCACTACTAAGGACAACGTACCCAATGTAGCTTTAAGATAGATTGCTACGGTGAATTGCTCTGCCCCTTTTTAAATTTCGGTTATCCTCAATACAATGCTTTTCACCCTCAGGCTGGCGCACCATTCGAATAATCCCAGTACTTAGAAATGGGGTTGTCACCGCGTAACCAACTACATTGACATTTTGTTAATGGGATTATCACAGGAACAGGAAAATAAAACGTGGTATGCGAAAATCGTAGTATCCAAAGAAGGTAAACAACGGAGGGAAGTATGGATATGGCTTCAGTATTTACCTTTAGTTGGGCAACCTTGAAGTAGCTGCTCAGTTTGTACTGGCTTTTATTGTTTTAACGGCCAGGAGTATATCATTCTAAAACGTAAAAAAAGAAGGTACCCGTATTTTTTGCTTCACCAGACCCTGTTTTGTACTGAAATCAGCGTCGAACCGTAGTCTTCCATGTCCAAGAACCACGCGGTGTGGTTAACTTCTCCGCGTAGCATTGAGCCGTCGACGTTCACCCCTTCGCTCTACTTGCGTGAATAATATAAGCAAGGCGTGTAACATCTGCTTATGCTTGGCACATCACATACGTTTTACACCGGGACAGAAATCTTGCAGCTTCTTTCGAAGTTCCACTTGCTGAACCACAATCGTGGGCCGAAAGTACACTGCAGAGCGAGCTCCCGTGCGAAGTCCACGTGGTTTCTTTTCGGGTTCTCTTCAAATTTACGTACAATTTCCAGTTCATCTAAACTCAGCGCCTCGCGTTCTCCCGAAATTGTCACAATGCGGGCAGTACCATCACGGATGGCAACAAGGCAGACAAAGGAGATCAAAAAGACTCAGAACTACAGCAGCTCCACCCAACATCGCAAAAACAGCAGAAAGAGAACAAAGAATAGCGTTGGGAGCACGGCGAGAAGTCAGAACGGAAATCGCTGCATTCCAAAAGCATTGCGCATGTTCCTCGGTTATGAAAACGTTCGCTAAATTTCGCGGCTTTGCTTGACATATCATCAGCATTGAACAAGTGGGCATGACCGGCAGGGATGTTTTCGCTGCAAACCCTGCGCTTCAATGGTCTCAGCGGCTCTGCAACTGGAAGATCGTGTCTTGTTCGAATGTATTTTGAACTAGTATACCGAAGAGTATATGTACGTTTTGCGGAAACTTTTGTCGAAATGCAGTTTCGCATTCGAATTGTGCAAATGTCGCCAAAAATGTGATAATATTTAACTCAGGAAAATAGATTATTTCTTAGTCACGTCGGCCGGTAATGAAAGAAAAACGTATTAGGCCAAATATTGTATTATGCAAATAGTATCTACTAGAGTTCACTCTATATACCTATGTCGCTTACAGGCACTTCTTGCACAATGCTGGAAAGCATCATTTCAAGTTACATCATCATTAATTGCGCTCATACATTTTGTGATCGCCATAATAACGGGCATTGGTAAAGTTCATTCTACGACTGCCGAAGTCATTCCATTTCTTGTCATCTGTTCTACATAAATCACACGAAACAAATGTTATCTCCTTTGATGTGAGCAACACATTTTATACAGTGCCCGGCTCCGAACTAATTCACAAAATTGATTTCATTGGCTTTCTCTATACAATTGTTGAATGGGTTTATTCTTTCTGAAGTTCACGTACCCAGTTTGTTAACATAACGGTGTTTATAAAACTATCGCCCCTTGAAGTCATGTGTCTCCCAGGAAAGCGTCCTTGGGCCTTTGCTTTTTCTTATCTATATCAGTTACTTTACAACTGTTTAGAAACAGGTGGTTCCTTTTTTGTACACGGTGGTATTTTATTCACTTAAATTTTCTCCCGAAATTACCAAATAAATGCTGATCTAATATGCCGAGGCCACCCCTCGGTGCGAAGACTTGGGGAATGAATATAAACCTTCATACTGTTATGTTTACGCGCATCGCCAACAACAAGTGACCATTTATTTATCCGTAGAGTAAAAAACATAAATCTGTATTTTACTAACAGAATATTACAAATATCTTACCTGAAGAAATCATTAGGAAACTAACTTGGTCGTCGCACATAAAAACTATTTGTTCGATCGCATGTACCAAATTCGGATAGTTAAGGCATAAACTCAAGTTCTTCCGCTAGTACCATACTCCTCGCGTAGATTAAAATTATTGTCTAGTTTGGAAAGCGCTTGTCAGGTGTGGGTTCCGCACACCAAAAAAGGATATCAGCATTCAGCAAAAAACCAAGGTATTAGTCTTTTGTTTTATTTTCAATATTGCAATTCTCCAAATTACCCTATCTGATTAACAATTTACTAATAAATATAACAAAATTTAGACCTTGGAATGCCAAAGAAAACAGCCAGGCTGAATTTGTTTCCTACCTATCACATATCTAGCAAAAATATTGTGCTGGACCTAGCAAACATTCTCTTACCCAAATGTTCGCGTCCAACAAGAACGTATCACTCCAACAACTTCACTTTAATCTCCGCCTGGAGTAATAATTTTCAATAATTTCATATCAACGCACAACAACAGACTGTAAGAACTGCCACATCAATTTTTTTTCTAGTCTCGAGATGCTCTAATGTGCATTGAAAATTATTGTACAGTGTGATTTTGATGTTTATTGCGTTGCACATCTATGTCTTATGTTTGCCACCCCGGTATTCTTTACTATTTGGCCATTCCTTTTTGTCTTGCAACATCCCCACTTTTGTTTCGGGTGCTATTTCCCTGCAGTAATACCTAATTAAATGAATCAAGCTTTTCATTGGCGAGGCATCTAGGAGCGAAATTTGGGATTGTTTGCCACTAACCTAAATACGTACATTGGGCGACTGCCTTTTTAAAAAGCAGCATTCAGCAACTATGTAAACGTATTTAGCCATAACCAATAGCGTAAACGCAGACACATGTTTGCTAGATGTCTCACGATACTAAAGTTGTTAACGTTCCACAAACGCATCGTTTTTGTTCAGCGGAAGTAAATATTTGGCACATAAGACGCAAACTGTGAGTAAATACAGAAATAATATTGGATTCCCTTGAATAAACATTTCTTCTGGGTTGAGGTTCTAAAAAAGTATTTAACAGGGATAATAAACGGAGGTGAAAAGGGACGTGACTAACGCATATCGAAAAAAAAAAACTGCTTACGAAAATCCAACGCCATTTTACCTTGCGGGTCTATGTGAACAGTTGAGCTGAGAAGTCTATGTCACTCATAGCTTTTCGGCACAACTGATGTGGTTTAGAAAGGCAGTGTTTCCATTGTGCTCTTTGTTGGGGAGTGGCGCGAAAAGAAGATATTTGACCTTATTCCGAATAAGCCCAAGTGGCCGCATGGCCTCAGATATGTAGCAAGACGGTTTGATGCAAATGGTGCTTTCTAAGCATACCGTCAATGATTAAAATATATGGGTAAATACATGGACAATTGGAGCATTGTAACCTTGGAGTTAAAAAGCTAAGATCTACTGGTAAGCGCATGCATCGATATGTCCATTGGAGAACGGGGTTTGTATATCAAAGTTGTTTTGATTGTCAACAAGTTTGCATCGGACAAACCCGTTGCTGCATAAATATAAGATTGTTGGAGCACAAAACCTCACTCAAACCCACGACATATTCACATTCTGCAAGCATTGTTCTGAACCCGGGTGCGTTTCGCTTATTTATGATACCTCCATTCTTTGGTTCCACGCCAATTAGATCACTTTGGAAGTTTGTGAGGCATATCATTAGAAAGTGGTGATGTGTGTATTACAGAGCCGTTGGTAACACCGCATGAAAAATATTTTGGTATTTGGTTCGGTCTGTCTGTTAATGAGCAGTTTCTCCTAATCTAGTGCTGCCTAATAAAGTAACAGCGCACGGGTTCGGAGAAAGACCTGATGTTGGTATTGCGTTTTTAAGAAATGAGTTCTGAGTAAAGCATAATCCTGTCGTCGTCTTTCCCGCGTGTCTTTTTCTATTACATGGTCATTCAAGACCTTTACTACTACCAACTCACACAAGTGCCGATACTTTTATCGAAAGTTCTAAGCGGGCGCTACGGGGAACTTTGACTGTTGGTGATGGAGTACACAGCACACGGCCCGGTAATTACCACCTTTTTAATTTCTTATATAGCTTGGGAACAGTTGCGCTTGCGAAAACAAGAACGTAATTTTGTCGTCTCTGGTTGGGGAGTTGGGTAGGGGCACCTTGAGCAACGGGATTTCTAGTTATGGTGGCAGGGTCTTTTTTCATCTGTCGGGTGGGTGCATTTGTGTATTATAGAAAACATGGTGACAGCGCCTTGCAAATGACAAGAATAGTTCCGGTGCAACCGACTGCTCAGTATCTTCATAAAACGAAAACTCGTCGGACCTGAATACAAGAATATTATATATACCTTAAAAAGGATTGCATAATATTACCTATAGAACGCCTGAAGGGAAGTAATCCATTTACCTTTCTGGGAACGTCTTCAGAATTCAGGAAAATACCACAAAATTATTGCACTAAATCTTTTTTTTTCTGGGTTTCACTTCTGCGTTATTTTTCACGTCGTATGACGCCAGTAATACGTAAAAGTTGCTTCGGTTGCGTCATTACAAACAATCTTCCGAGACTCAAACGACGCTTGCAGGAAATTGGTCGTCTATTTATCTTATGTCAAGAACGCCCCTCGAACAAGCCCTTTCTCAGTGGCGTTTCCACGTGAGCAACGTCTTCCTGTTTTTTTTTCACCCAAAGAAGAAGGTCTTGATTACAAAATGTACTTGGCATCAACATAAAACGTTCGAACGTGTAAAGAAGAGCCAACTTTGAAAATAGGGTATATTCTTGGCGCACCTAACTACGGCCATTTTGTCCATTTGCAAGTGCCTTGCCATTTTAACATATTATTTTAGGTGTTTACTCTCTACTGATAATGTATTCGTTCTTTAGAAGCAACGGGAAAACATTGGTGCTGTAGTCCCCACACCTGCATGTTTACAAGAAAATATAAAACAGACAGATGAAGACTCAGTTGTTCACATTTCAGCCACGAGACACACATTGTCGTCTTTATTTACTTCAATTTCCGTACAGAGGCGCCATAAACTATATAAAACATCTAAGACCAGTGCGGTGTGAGCGCTTCTGCTTTATTTGCATACAAAGGATGCAAAAGATACAAACGAACACGGCGTTCCATTTCAGTGGTCATTAAAAAGCCATCGACGCTTCGCTGTACGGTAAGCGACGGTTGCAATTTTGTGACCCTAGCCGTCAAAGACGAACTATAGGACTAAGCTTGGCCCGGGAATTATCGTATCATCCCATGTTCCGCTTCTAACAAGATCTTACCTAGTCCCTTAGCAATGGTGACCCTCTGTTTCATAGCGGAGCTCCTGGGCTCCAGTTCTGTGGTTTCGCGGCGTCCCTCGCCTTCGGCTTCATTGTAACTACGATAACGAGGAGGATCGTATCGCACAACCGAGCAGACACACGTACAAGAGACCGAAAGACACACAAGCCCTTGCAGACACAAAACCCACACACTCTGGACAAAAAACGCCAATAGAAACGTAGTAGCGGCCTGTATTCCCTAAACCCTTACGCGCTTTACTTCCCTGCAAAACGGTACATATGTGCTGCCCCTTAAAGTTGTACCCCAAATGCTATCGTTACTCATCTAGACCGTGCACTTAGCAACTGCTGCTTGTGTGATGCTAACATTTACGGATACTAACAATATCTATGACTTATTGAACACCATTACGACAGCACACTTCCCACTCCACCTAACGACTACAAAGTTTCATTTGTATAGGCTCACACTGCAACCCATCATTCCTAAATTATCCCTGAAATATTTTACTTTTTTGACAAGCCAAATGACTCTATCAGAGGACATTTTGATTTTGGCTATAAAAGTCAGAAAAAAAATGTCTTTTTAAGAAACGAAGATATTTTTTTACTGCTGATTTACTGGGTGACTATGTTAAGTAGTCATTTATCCCGTCTACACTGACCCCGTTATGCTCGTTCAGAAGCGATTATTTTAATTGAGTAGTTATTTTAAGGTCGTGCTATCTGACTCTGACAGAATGCATGCGGGGTATCTTATTTTCACGAGGGGCAAGCAAAATTGTTTTCTTTCTCATTTTAGTAGTTTTGTTTACGTGTGACATGTGCTTGTTGAATGTGCATTTATTAAATGCCGTGCGCTCGACCTTTCTGCGTTTTCACGCGTAGTTTTTTTTACTAGGATAGGCGGATCCAGTTAGTAACAACACGTAGCTACTACCTAAAGTAAATAAAGTCTTTTTACTTACGTACGTATTAGCGCCAGGCATGTGGCGCTTTCACGGGTGACCAGTGCGCTTCCTCAGAACACAAATGGTATCTTTGACTCTTAGAGACGTACGTGAGATTCGAATGTGGACGTAATGGTTCCTACGTGGCTTCCGTACTTAGAGTTTACCAACATTGCGCCGCCCTGTCCTCCCACTTCACCGCCATAGCAGATTGGCCGGTAATGCCTCGATGTATATCGTGTTGTACGCTGTTGATTTCAGCTTCAAGTTCCCCATTCTTTCCCTCACATCAAGCTTCACGCGACAAATTGGTTCTGTTTGTTTTGATGGAAGGGATATTTCGCAGCTGTAAAGCCCTACGAAGTATCGTTTGTCGTCGTCATAGCAACGATCTCGCAGGATGACAAGTGGCTACAGCAGTGTCTGTTTCTGTTTGCAAATGGCTCTAGGCATCCAGGCATCCTATGTGTGCCGTGCGTGCCGCAGGTGTAAATAAAGCAGTTTTAAACTCGTGGCGCATGGACTACGCACATTTCTTACGGTTCCGTACGTGGACTCTGTACGCACTTCAAACTTAAAGTGCATATTAACTACTTAGTTGTTCGTCTGAGAAGTAGCCAGTGTTTTGTTAGTAAATGCTATCACCTTTTTTAGGCTCGTAGAATATGCGAAATTGTGGAGCATACGACAATATCAAGAGGGGTAGCAGTTTGCAATCCTGCCTTCTATTAACGTCTTGGAAAAAAAGATTGGGTTCCGTTTTGAAACCTATAATCAATGCGCTTCGTTTTCTTCTCCACGGACACGGTGTGTCACGTTGTGTCATTACTCGGTGTGAAGAGGCGTTTAAACGGCAGTGTAGAAGGGAAGACGATGAAGCTTTTGTGGTGGTACCGAAAAAAAGACCGCGCAGAGTGGAAGGTATACTAAGCAGAAAAAAAGTGGAACCGAGGGGGCAAGGTCGCAGGCAGACTAACGTGGAGATCCGCGATGGCTTAACATGATGTTCTCTTAAATGTTCTCTCCCAAATAGCGTCCTTGTTTGTGCTTTTGCCACCTTTCACCTTACTAATAAGAATATTACCCAGTTCTCCGAACAGTATAGCTGATTACTACCGAAAACTAACCTCAAGTACGGCAACCGAGCTGACCTATTTTAGGCCACAACACTGTGGAATTCTTTGCCGGTATGAATTAGATGTTGGCTCTCTCAGCATACATTTTCTAAATGTTTGTAACATGCTTGCTCGAAATGTACTTACGTAGTTCTTGAAACCTTTCCGTTTCTACCTTTTTCTTTTATTTGTTTACTTCTTTCGGTATTTACGTTCAGCTTTCCCGTTCTATTTAAAATATTGATTGCTTAGAATTTTATAGAATATTGCACTATCATAGGATCCCGATTTGTTGATGTCCCCAAGGTGACTACGCCTTTTGGTTTGCATTCCTTGATTATTCGTCTAGTATAGCTTACTTTCCAATTTTTATTCATCGAACTCGCGCAAAACTATGTGGTGTTATGGTAGAAAATTGTTTTTTCGTTGTCTGACACTACCATGATAATGGTTTTACAGAATTTCGGTGTGTTCCTTTCTGTGTGTGCCATCGACACCTGCAGCTTTTGCTCCGTTCATGCCTCTGTGAGCCTTTCCGATCTGCTGTTATGTTACTAGTGGGCATCCCAAGCTGCGCTTGTACTCTCAGTGGTTTCCCCTGGTCTAACGTAGCTGGAATGTGGCCCGGGGCAAAATCGCTCTTCTACCTTTATTATCTGATCCTAGTTTTGCGTATTTTAACCCTGCACGTCTCTGATTTCGTACACACTATCCTTGCGGATGGCTAGCTTCCTCTTAGTTACATTCAAGCTTCCCCTTATTTGCAGGATTTTTTTATTCACTCTCATTGTATATGAACGCATGTCGTTTCTTTTACTTCAATTAACCATTTTTGACAGCTTGGTTAATTCCATCCGATCCGCGACACTTGACAGCTTCATGGTCTCGCGCTTCCCACTGACTCCTTTCATTTTCCTAGTTTTCTAGTTAGTACCCTAATTATTGTACCTCCCAACATCTACTGCTGATTTACGGGGTGACTATGTTAAATAGTCATTTTTCCCGTCTACACTGACCCCGTTATGTCTGTTCAGAAGCGATTATTTGTATTGAGTAGTTATTTTAAGGTCCTGCTATCTGACTCTGACAGAATGCATGGGGAGTATCTTATGTTCACGAGTTTCCTTGTGTCTTTTTTTGATTTTAAACCCTACCTTGCATCCAACCTACCTATGATCGCTGCACCGAATCTTAATTAGCACCTCTACGTCCAGCGCGACGCCCGCTTTGCCTTATAAAATGAAGTCAATTTCATTTTCAGTTGTACCATCAGGAATTTCTTCCGCCCATTTCCTATACCTTTGTTTTGAAGAAGAATGTGTTCATGTACTGTACATTGTTTCTCGCGGTATATCCCAGCAGTGTATCTCCTCGACTGTGGCAACTGGCTCTTCCGGGGTTTCCCAATGACCTTTCTCCAATTTGTTTCTTAGCCACACTTGCTCTGAAGTCTGCCACCACAGTCGCGAGAATCCTTGTTATATTTTCATTGCTTATTCGACATCCTCGTAGAAGCCCTCTACCCCAACATCATCATATCATGTTGTTGGCGCATCAGCATGTGCCATCTTTATTCTGCATCGCTTGCTTAGCTGGATCGCAACAGCCGCGTCTCTCTCGCTAGTGCTGAAGAACTCCTTCACGTTTCGGGATATTTCTGTGTATTAAAAATCTCACCCCATGATCTTCCTTCTCTTGGGCTCCTCTGTAGCACAGAATATGCCCCTTACTGAACTACATGAAGCCTTCTCCTGTCCTTCTAAGCTCGCTTACCCAAGAATATACAACTTATTGTCCTAGAGCTGGCCTAGTAAAAGTTCTACGTTCCCTGTCTAAACAGACTGCGTGCGTTGAACATTGCTAGAGTCAAGTTCCACACGTTAAACCGAACATATACTATGTCCCGCGATTGATGTCCCACAAAAACAAGACGCTTATCTGAAAGGGTCCAAGTCAGGTTTTGGACCATTTTTACGGAAACATGTACCCGATTAGAATCTCGTGCTTGAACTCTTTCAGCTTGAGCTCCTCGATACCCAGTTTTCGCATCTGCCAGTAGCCGGTGAAACGACATTTAAGAAGGTATTCCTGCTGGTCTGTGTCCTCATGCAAAGTGAGTCCTAGAAGTGTTGCAGCGGAAACAATAAGAGGCAGATAAAAGAGAAATAGGGCGTTGTTTCTTGCGAACGCCGCGGGTGTCAATAGATACCTGCTATAGCAACACACAAAGATATGAATACATGAAACGCCAAATGTGTTTTTCGATGGTAAATATTTTGATAAGTATAAAGGCAGCGTTACTAGAGTGACCGCATCGCAACTGTTGTGATTATGTCATGATAGTACCGTTTGTACGGTTAAAAGAGACATTTCTAAGGAAAACTTAACTTTTGCTAACATGTTTGAACCAAACTCTCGCACAGTGCAATCAATCACATTAGGTCTTACATCAAAGTTGGTCTTACAAAGCCAGCCTGTGATACCCAACCAAATACATGGTTTATCCCTCCAGTCTAACACAACACTGTCGATTAAAATTGATTCAAACGAAGAATATACGCAAGATACAGGCTAACACGTGGCGCTTTGTAATGCTATCTGGGCACCAAGTTGGCCAATAATGTTTTTAAAACGAACAATACGGGGGTTGGTGCATTCTGCTAGTAACAACAGAAACAGCACCAGAAAAAGTAGTAGGGCACCACCACAGTGCTGTAAACACAAAGAAATGTTTCCAAAAACCCTGCTTTATTTACCGCCTACCTAGATCCGCATATTGACGTTATTTCTTTGAAAAACAATTCGCTCGCAAATAACCAGGTGGTAACAGGTGAAATGAACAACTTCAGTACTGGGCATCACCTTCACGTTATAACGGTTTCTAACTGATTTGTTATTCGTGTGATAATTGCGCACCACAACGTGCGCAGACATCCAGCCAAGGGTTTGCGCCTACCTTGTAGAGAAAATGCGTTGATTATAAATAAATGCATTCGTCGCCAGCATTTTATTAGAATGTAATATTGTAATTTTATTTTTAGTTGAGCAATCCAGCAAAAAAACTTCACCAAGCGGATTTAAAACAATTTGTACTTTTAAAAAACACTTAAATTCTAATTCCAGTTATTTTAACAATTGTCTTAATTTGCTCATTTGAACATTTCTTAATTTAACGCTAACGCAACTATACAACGGTCTTCACATAAGTTTTTAAACAGCCTTTGCTAGTTCACAACATTTAGCAAGGTACATTGACCCATATGTTATATGTGAGGAGGTATAAAGGTGCAAAGGGAATGCGGAGGTGGGCGATTACCTTATGCTATGTAAAATAAGTGCTAAGGCAGGAAAAAGAATTGGTGGAAGAATTGCTACTGTACTACTTCCTCTACATTTTATCCAAGTTATGCAAATGGCTTGTTACCACAACACGACACGAACACTTCAGAGAACTCTACAGACAACATATCCCACTACATCCATCGCTGTTTATAGGTGACGATGCGATAGTTTCCGTGAAACGTGTGTTTGAGTATTTGTCCGACGTAAAGTTTTTAAACCTCATTTCCTATCACGCATAATCAAATCTGGCCCTATACACCAGCCATCACCATTGCCGTTAATTGATTTTATTGTTGCTCTGGCTTTAGTAGCCACTAATTTTTTTAAAGATACTTTTGTTTGGCGCTGTTTGCCCCAGCTGGCCTTGCGCCAAAAACTCCAACCACCATCATCATCAAATGGCTTGTTACCCGCGAAAATCTTGCAAACTTGATCGTGGATTTATTTATTTATTTATTTATTGATTTATATTGATTTATATATTTTTTAATACCTTCAAAGTGCGGAGGGCGTTACAGAAGCGTGTTTTAATGTTACGAATGCAGAAAGTGTAGCACAAGGTGAGCGAATTTGTTACACAAGACATGCAGTTTAGATACAGGAAGCAATGAGGTTTCAAGAAATTATGCAGGGCTGATGATAATATAAGAGTTTCTAAAAATAGAAGTAAGTATGAAGCGAGCGTACGAAAAAATGTAATTATACGTATACCTATAAAAAATAGGAATTGAAGGGACAATCGAAATTTGAAACCAAAAAATAAACAAGGCAAACGTACGAACGCAAGAAAAAAAAAGTAAACCACCAAAAGTAAACCACTAAACCACCAAAAAGTAAACCACTGAGTGGGCATGGGAGAGACGCAGAAATGCAGCCTCTCCAAAATCCGTTTTGTTTCGTCTTGCAGTTTTTGCTGGCGCTTGGATCATGCGTGCTCTACGTTCCCGGAGGATGGCCTGTCCCGGACAAGGCGAATTTGGCTGCACTGGCATTGCGCGCATGCGCTGCTCCCTCAAAGACAGAGCCTGACACAGCCTTCCACGTGCCAAGCATCAACGAGCCTATCAGTGCACTACCACGGTGTCTTCGCGACTACGCGCAGTGCCCTGGGTCCCTTCCGTCATCTATGCCACGCCTGGTTCCCGTTATCGGCGACGTACTCTCGGCTACAATGTCTTCACTTCCTGACGACTACATAAGAACCCGGCCGACGTGTTGTCCCTTCAGTGGGCATGGGAGAGACGCAGAAATGCAGCCTCTCCAAAATCCGTTTTGTTTCGTCTTGCAGGTTGGTACCGCTCCATCCTATCATTGTAAACGGTCAAACAATCTGTGTCTGCTTCTCTTCCCATGCCCACCAGAGTTATGCATGATTATTTGTGATTGTGTAGATACCATGAAGCTATTAGTCTTATGTGGGGATGTCGAGCTTAATCCTGGACCTAACAAACAAATCAGCTGCAACGTACTCTCAGAAGAACTAGCGACGGTAGTTAAGGCCATCAATGAACATGCTGACTCGCGTCATGATGAGTTAAAACGCATGCTGGATGATTTAAAGACCAGCCAAATAAAGCTAGAAAAAAGTGTTCAAAACATCACCACGAGACTAGTAGACGTTGAATCACGTGTTAGCTTGATTGAAAAGTCCAACAGTACTGAGCTTCAGCAAGCGGTCGCGCAAGCAGTGCAGAGCGAGAGCCTAGAGATGAACTCCCGATTAGACGACCTAGAAGATCGGTCTCGCAGGGAAAATCTGATATTTTATGGCCTGGCTGACACTTCGACCGAATAATGGGCAGAATCTGAAGAAGTAATTAGAAATTTTGCGTCCTCTACACTGGAGGTTGAAATACCCTCGGAAAGCATTGCAAGGGCGCATAGACTGGGCAATTACATCGGAACCAAATGTCGGCCTATAATTGTCAAATTTTTGTCTTCAAAGGTTAGAAGCCAAGTTTTGTCTAACAAAAGCAAACTAAAAGGTACGGATATATCGATTGGGGAGGATTTTTGCAAATCTACGCGTAATTCAAGGAAAAAGCTTCTGGACTATGGCAAAGCGAGCGGTCAGCAATACTCACTCTGGTATAACAAGCTTTATATTAACAAAAAATGTTTCGCCTACTGTTCAAAGACTGATAAAGTGTACGACATTAGCCAGATCACCGAACCTTCTGATTCCCCGAAGTCAAGTGCCCTAGGAGCATCTAATAGCCCTTCGACTGTCTAGCAATCACATCGCCATAATGCCAGTAGTACCGCATACACAGTGTCATTTCTTGTTACCAATATCCGTAGCGTTTTGAAAAAGCGTGACGATCCTACTTCCGTAATCGATGACTGTGCCGCCGACATTGTTGTTCTCACGGAGACATGGTTGTCAAGCAAAATAAAAAATAGTGAAATTCTCAAACCGCACAGGAGTATAGATTTTACAGATCCGAACGTGAGACAAGAGTTGGCGGTGGCGTCTTAATCGCTGTTTCTGCACATTTGCATTCTCATATTATTCCCATAAGATGCCCTCTCGAGCTTGTTTGCGCATGCGTTCGTTTCGGCCACAAAGAAGTTGTTTATGTGCCTGCTATCGCCCACCAATTTCATCATCCACGTTTTGCGACACACTGTACGACGCGTTACACAGCCTAGTCGTTCGATATCCCGCCTCGCCAATCTTCGTCCTGGGGGATTTTAACTTTGCGGATATTTTCTGGAAGGGAGTTAGTAACCCACCTGTTGCCCCTTCATCTGAAGGCACAAGGTTCATTAGCCTTTGTGAGGATCTCAACCTAACCCAACTGGTAACAAAACCTACACGCGTTACACCTACTTCCTCCAATGTGCTTGACCTAATCCTCACCACTACCTCCGACACCATTTCACCTGTGACATACCTAAGCGGTCTAAGTTACCATTGTATACTACAATTTACTTACAGTACCAAATTTCCTCGTAAAGAACAAACTACAAAGATAATAAGAGATTATGCAGGGGGTGATTTTGCTGCCATCAATATAGAATTTGAAGAGTTTACAGATTCTTTCATCAGCAGTTTCGAAAATCGCACAGTAGAAGATAATTGGAATGCATTTAAAACCAAAGCTTTATCACTGATCGACAAATACATACCCGCCCGTACCGTACCTTCTAATTACAAGTCTCCGTGGTTTACGTCTAACCTTAACAAGCTCCGCAACAAAAAAAAGCGCCTGTTTCGGCGCGCTGTGTCGACAGATAAGGCAGACACATGGTCCGCTTACAATATCGCTGTTTTTGAGTACAAACGGGCACTTAAAGAGAGGAAATCAAAGTTTTTCGTTACCACCTTGCCTTCTTTGCTCGAAACTAACCCGCGCAAATTCTGGAATTTAATTAATGGCTCTAAACAAAAACTGATCAACCTTTGCGATGAACAAGGCGCGGCTATTCCTTCTAACCAATGTTGCGAAGCTTTACAGGACGCATTTACTGTCTCATTTGGTAATAATCATTGTACCGTTTTGCCCTGCACAATGTGTCTTTGCCGCCAATGGATTTCATTGTTATTGACTGGGTAGGAATTCAATCGCTCATTAATAATACCAAGAATTCATCCCCTGGAACTGATGGAATTCCCGCTCAATTTTTAAAGGGCACTGCAACGTATTCTTCTATAATCTTGTCTCACATATTCACACAGTCCTTGCAATGTTCTACCCTCCCCAGTGATTGGAAGGCGGGAAAGGTGGTGCCAGTGCCCAAGCAAGGTAACACTTCTGACCCGTTGAATTACAGACCCATCTCACTAATTAGTATATCGTGCAAAATTCTAGAACACACATTGTATTCTCATCTCAGCACATTCCTTGAATTAAACAACTTCTTCACTAAATTCCAACATGGGTTCCGAAAGCACTACTCTTGCGAAACACAGCTACTACTTTTCACTAACGATCTGTACTCTACCTTTGATCAGGCTTCTGTCACCGACTGCATCTTTCTCGACTTCCGGGAGGCATTTGATTCTGTGTCACACCACCTTCTTCTTTATAAACTGAGCAAGCTTAACCTAGACTACAGCCTACTTAAATGGATAGAAGATTTTCTAACAAATCGAACGCAGTATGTCACCGCCAATAACTGCAATTCACGCATGCGCCATGTAACATCCGGGGTTCCCTAAGGCTCTGTCTTGGGCCCCTTGCTTTTCCTTATTTATATTAATGATCTTGCTGACCACGTTTCTTCTTCAATTCGACTTTTCGCGGACGACTGTGTAATCTATCGTAAAGTAACCAACCCCGCAGACTCTTCTTTACTACAATCTGACCTCAATAACGTATCCTCGTGGTGCAACAACTGGCTCATGAACCTTAGCCCAAACAAGTGCAAATATATGAGGGTCTCTAACACTACTAATCGCCATAACCTGCCTGAATACTTTCTTAACTCAACACAATTAGACACCGTTCTCTCCTACAAATACCTCGGTATTCACATAAGTAACGATCTATCATGGCACAAACATACTGATTACATCACTAACAACGCTAACCGCATGCTTGGCTTCATCCGTCGTAATTTTTCGGTAGCTCCAGTCTCTTTAAAACTGCTTCTTTATAAGATTCTTGTTAGAAGTAAGCTCGAGTATGCTTCAGCGATTGGGGACCCTCACCAGCTATCTCTTTCTTCCCTAATTGAATCGATCCAAAACCGCTCAGCTCGTTTTATTGTTTCTAACTACTCCCGAACCGCTAGCGTATCTATCATTAAATCTAACCTTGGGCTTCCTGACCTATCTATCAGAAGAAAAGTATCTCGCATCTGCCTCTTCCACAAAATCTACTTCACCAATCCTGATATTAAACACGACCTTCTCTCACCACCTGCTTATATTTCCGAACGTATTGATCACAGATTTAAAGGTAGCGTGCCGAGCTCTAGAACAAACGTGCAATTCAATTCATTCTTGCCAAGGACAGCCACCGACTGGAACCACCTTCCCGCCTCCATCGCCAGGAACCCTGACCCTTCATCGTTCAAGACGGCCATAAACCTTACCCACTCCTCTCCGTAACGCCCTCCGAGGCCTGGAGAGTATTGTAATGAATGAATGAATGAAAAAGAAAGTCAGCATAACAAATCAGAATACCAAAATACATGTACGGTAAATATACAAAGACGTATCTGGACTGCCAGAAGGAAACAACTTTTTACTGAGAACAAAGTAGCTTTGCGCGGCTGCACGAAATTGGCGCGTATCCCTGGTTGTGGTCATTATGGTTGGCAAGTGGTTCATTTTTTTGTTTTAGGAAAAAATAATTAAAAAACAGATTTGTAAGGAATTGCGGAACGTTAACATTATGGGGATGATAAAGTGATTGTGGGTATATACGATGGACTAGTTAGCGGTCCGTTTTTCAGAATTGGGTTAGGATAATAGATTCTGTGACAAAGATTTAATCGAGCTATTTCACTGCTTAAAAAAATATTGGGTATATTGAGGGTGATCTTTATAGATGTTACATTTGACATGCGAGTGTAACTTGCCAAGAAAAAATATGCGCTGCTGTTTTGAACGAATTCTAAAGCGTTGGTAAGACAAACGAGTCCCGGGTCCCATACGGCGCAGGCATATTGTAATTGGGGACGGATTAGTGTTATGTACAGCATCAATTTCAGGACAGAAGGGGCCTCAGAAAAGTTACGTCGGAGGTACCCAAGAACCCTATTAGCATTTTTTTTATGTAATCACGCGCTTTTCCCCAAAATATGTTATGAGTTAAGTGGATTCCTAAATGCGCGTATGTTTTAGTTTGTTCAAGTTGGCGGTCTTCGACTGTGTAAACGGAACTTGAGGAGGATGGAGTAGCCAAAAAAATCCCATTCTTTTACATTTACTAATGCTTAGACGCAATTTTCCGTATTACACCAGTTAGAGACTTTGTTTAGATCGCACTGTATGAGTGAGAAGCGGGAATTTGAAGAAATTGTTCGGTGCAGTACGCAATCATCGGCACACAATCTGAAGGAACAGGCAATTGAGCTGGACAGATCATTGATATCAATGAGAAAGAGAAGGGGCCGAGAACCGATCCTTGAGGCTCGCCTTACGTGAGTGAAGAGAAAGAAGACAAGTTGTGTTCGATTACATAATTGATTTTCGGTTCAAGCTACAATATCAGAGTCCAGTTTTACTTTGGAAGCTTCATTCGAAATCAGTTATGAAAGACGATACGGAATGCTTTGGAGAAGTCCAAGAAAATCCAGTCCACCAAAGATCCGTTATCGGGAGGACTCAATATGTCATGAGTGAAAGAAATGAGCTGGGTCGCAGAAGAAATTGGTTTCGTAAAGAAACTTAACCAGGTGGGAATAAATTCGGTGTTCAAAAAGCTTACATAAGTTGCTAATTCCTGAAATCAGACGGTAATTTATTGTATTGTAGGCATCACCGGACTTGAATAAAGGTACCACCTTGCCAAACATCCTATAGTCTGGTAAGATACTGGTGCATATTGACTGGGTGAAGATCGGACCAAGATATATGGATCAATATACTTCAGTGCTTGTGAGAAATTTTGAATTTATTCGATCTACCTCCGAGGGCATTAATAACTTTATAATTCTAATTAGCAGGATGACTCCACCCAGGTAAATAACGACTCGTAGGTGGAAAAATCACCGCTTCGATTGGATACGAGCCAGTTTTGGGGGACGGTTGAGGGAAGACCGTTTTTAAACACGTCGTCAGAAGAAAAACAGCTGGGTTGTTTTTCGGGAAACACATTCCAGCTCAGAATTCCTTAGTATTTTGAACAAGCTACAAGGAAGAATATCAACGAATAAAATGTGCTTTGATTTTTTACTGCTTAATTGAAGGCCTAATTGTTTGGCGGCACAAAGATTACTCAACTGGCCGGTTGCACTTTCGTGCTTGTTGAAACAGGAGCTTCTTTCTATTTAAAAGGCTCTTGAGGGAATATCAAAGTAAGGGGCACAGTGCTTAGAAGGAATGATTCGAAAGGAAACACACTTTTTATTCAAAGACTAAACTTTATCTTTAAGTAGGTCCCCGTTAGCATTTGCTGTAGGTTAACTAAATTGGACCATGATATCATCTACAAAAGCTTGCCGCTCATTGTTAATAGCTGAAAAGTCGACTCGCAATAATATCTCTTGAGCTTCATTTTATTGGCAGTTCGTATGTTATCGTGGTTACCGTAATGTGATTGTAACAATGATTCTAAGACCTGGCGTAAAGGCGAGCGAGTGCACGAGACCTGGAGAAGTGATTAAAACTAGGTCGAGTGTGTTTGCGCTTGGAGGGAAGTGCGTGTCGAATCAGTTACAATCAGAGAAAAACAAAATGGGCTACACGAGTCAAGAAATTTTCTGCTTCACGGAACGAACAAGAAACGCTCCAGCCGCTTCGAGACCAAGTCATATGAAGGTAAAGGAAGTCGCCTAAAATGACGATTGGGTATTTTGGGAATTTGCTCTTCCACGCCTATCAGCCTTTCCATAATTGTAGGCGTCTTTTTTCTCCAAGGTCAGCTGAATTTCCTTAACGTCATTTAGTGTTAAGGCACCTCGACATGATTCTTGTCAATTTTGGCATTGAGTGACCTAAAAAGGGAAGGGACATTTGTTCTGGAAGTATAGGATGTAGAAGCGGGGCGTGCATAATATCTTCATCAGTGAATAAGGAAGGAGGAAGCGCGTTTCCAGTTAGCCCTACCGTGGCATCTTGATTTGTTGCGGTTCACAAACACTTAGGTGCCAAAACTGCTTCCTCCTTTTTTATTCGAAAATAAAGATGGTATGCACGCCCCGCTTCAAGCTCTTCTGCTTCTATAAGAATACCCTTACCATCTTGGATAACACCATTTTCACCATCTGGTGGTCCGGGGTTTTTGTTCAACATCACCACCTAAGAGCAATATATTTACAAAAAGAACACAATCGCAAAATGTGACAAAAATGCTTAGCCATGGGACGAGCAGCAAACAGACGTTTCTGGAGCTTTTTCAAAGCGATTAAGGGCGCAGACAAACCAGTGAAATAGCAGAGGAGGACATGACGATACCGCATGACGATTGCTCTCCCGTGCCCACTGAACTTGCGAGTGGCAGAATTGTCCCTATATAAGTGCTGATGAACTCATCTCGACGATGATAGGGTTTGTATGGAAGTTGTATGCAGAAGTGTGGCGGGACTATCAGCTGCCAACAACGGGGCTGTTGTACTATCCCTTCTTGGTGGCGCTTGGCCCTTGCCGCTACTCGAAATGACCTGTTCAAGATATAATAGGAGAACACGATGGAACCGCATGACGGCCGCAATCCTATGCCCAATTGATACAGTTTGAAGGTTTTTCTTCCATGCTACATAGGTATAGGTTAAAATCTTGCTGTTATCCGCATACGATCATAAAGGCGTTTTACAACACAGCTCATTAGGCTGCGCAAGGTTCTGTTAAATAGTTTTGGAATGCTTGAACAAGCTTTTGCTTATTTTTTTCTCTTGAGGATGTTCGTTCACCGACTGGCGCATACATCCAGTAAATCAGTGATCCAGAAAACGACTAGGCTAACCTCGCTAAGGTAACTACAGAGCGAGCACCAAATCGAACTCAAGCTCGAAGCTTCTGTGAATCACCATTTTACAGGACAATTTTTTACGAGCACATGGTCTCATGGTCAGTATAAGATGGCTTTTGTAAATTTTCTACAACAACCACGCGAACTATGTTCAGAAACACGCTTCTTCTCTGTTAAATATCAATCAGTTAAAGAGCGAAATGTCTGCAGTCTATTTGGCATTCCTAACTAATAACCAGTTAAGACGGATTCGCTAGCCTTCCGTCATTTTAAATATCGGATGGCCCCTGACGTGTCCTGCACAGGGCAGAAAGAGTGTGGTGTTTTTGTTAGGCGTTGCATTAAAAGTGCTAAAAGGGGGAAAGGCTCTGTGCAACATAGGGAAGAGGGGGGGGAAAGGATAACTAGACACAAGCGCTCCTGCCGCCCTTCATTTTCACAGCGCCGTACAGCGAGGCACTGCTGCATTGAAAACATTTTGGACTGCATGCTGATCAGTAGCATTTGTTACGTGAACGAGTGCAACCCAGTGAAACTCAAGAGGCTTCGCAACGTAATCCGCCACAATTGGAATGGTTGGACCAACCAACTTTAAAGCTTAATCTTTTAAGTGCGGCATTGATCAAAAACGCCCTGGATGTTCCTGCGCGGTACTGAAAACGGCGATGGCTGTAATAATTAAATATCAAAAAGTTTGTTTGTTTTTTAGAGAGAGAGAGAGAGATAACGCAGTTTAATGGTACTGACGAGGTCTGTCCAGCAGATAGCCTAACATGCTACGTCAGGTGAATAATGACACAAACGAAACAAAAAATGGCAAGCGTTCTGTGGACAGAGTTCAGTAGTTCAAGGTAAAAATGAAAGAAGTGTAAAACACACTAGAGAAATGATCTAACGCACTAAGGAAATGTTCGCTTTCAATTTTAGCAGAGTTCAGGCAACTGCGGAGCGGCTACACGTGGTCATAAGATCACAAGGTCAGGTTAAAAATAAAAGAAGGGGTAAACACGCAATGGCTGAGGAAATTAACCCAGATAAAATTGTAGAGGAAATTAACCCAGTTATGCCCATAAATATATGAGTACTTGCCTTTAGGTAGTTAGGCCGGATTTGAGTTGATTCTGGAATCTTGTCTCAAAATATCGCGTTGAAATCTGTCATATGTAAATACACCCAGCCTTTATCTTTCAAAACCAGCGCTTCGTCCTTGACACATCTGGTTTGTCGCGCCCTTCATACAGTGGAGGGAGGAATCCTTCGGCTACTCTGGCTGTCGTAGGCGTTGGAAACGATCGGGGGTTAGCAGCTTTGCGTTTACCTCAATTTAGCTTGCAGCTCAGCCTTTGCATGTGTCTTAAATTGCATTTTCTAGATTCCCGACCTTTTGGTTCATTCAACTTTGCTCTACCCGACCGATAACTTCAAAGGAGTTACTGTTGCGTCGCCTCTAGGATTAGGTAAAACATATCTGACTTCGCAAACCTTAATAGTCGTTTCTGTTGGTTACGATGACATTCGAAACTGCCCCACATGTTCTAGATTGTATGGTTAAGCACTTATGCCTTAGGTTCAGATACGTTTTATAAACAGTGTACCAGCGAAAAGCAGGCACGTCCTATGGGGCGTATATACGGGGCAGTACTTATATTTATGGTACAAGTGGAACGGACACTGCTGCGCATTTTCCTAGTTCTGCCCTCCCCCCGATCACACAGATACACACACGCACGTAGAAGCAAAACTCCAGTGCCTTTTCGGCCCCTCCTGTTCTATCCGCTGCGGCAGCCTGTTCGACTTCAGTTTATTCTTGACATCTTACACCATACGGCTCTGTTTAGGCGTACGTTTGCAAGTGGGCACACCATACGGCTACCTCCTTGTTACATACAAGACAGAACAATGAGTTACCTTGTGGTTTCATTACTTTTGGTAAGAACCGCCAAGGTTTTGTGGTTGAAATATTTGGCATTTTTGGTAGTTGTTCGAACTATTTGAAGAAGCTGAAATTCTTAAAAATAATAGCGCCATTTATTGAGGCAGGCAGAATAGCAGTATTGGTTAGATCTGAACGTTCCAAGCAAACCACGTTACGTCGTGCAGATATCCCGGAGACGTCAGCAATCGACATTGCAAATGTCCAGGAGACGTACCGTTGGGATCAAAGTTACATATATTCAACGTTCCTACAACTGCAAAAAACCCATCCAAATCACACAAAGGATATTGTAGAATAGACGTCTCATGGTACTTTTATACAATGTTTACCGGACGTTACCTTAGTGGTACGTCTTGTGGAAATTGTCGTGGTACGCAGGCAAAACGTATATAGATGTCTGTTCTAGATACGTTTTCTGGCTTTGGCACAAGCGTTAGTTCTTTATATTCATGACTAGTGTACGTTAGTATGATATTGTTGAGATGAACCTGTATGCCTGAAATGTACATTATTTATACATTATTTGGACGTTTGGCCAGCCCCCTTTTCAAGGTAGCCTACGTGTTGTGGGCATTTATACTTCAAATACATGTCTTACTAGCTATTCAGCACTGTTTGCTGTTACTTGTCACCTGGTTTCTAGATTAAGGTGATCCCACTCATGAAGTGCTACATACTGCATGAAGTCTCATATATGAAGTGTCAAGCTGACCACACACACTCGCAGAAGCACACGAAGCACAGCTCTAAACAAGAAATGTCGCATCGAAAACAAGAGGCAGTAAGTAATAGCAAACCAGTCCTGATCAGCACAAGCGCCCTGGACACTAAGGCAACCACAGTAGCGTCATCGAATTGTACCATACAGCATGGCTGTACAGGCCTTCTGCAAATAAACTATCACAGAAACAAATAAAAATTAAACTAATTAAAATAACAGGCTCCCATTCTATCTGTAAGTACCTGCAGCTGGGTAGTAAGAACGCTTTTAAAGTAAACATAAAACACAAAAGAGTTCAGGTAAAACAGTTTATATTAACTTCCAAATTATGTAATATGCTTTCGCAACACAACCACTTTAATTTTCATTCCTATCTGCCCTGGCCCACAGGGTACACATTGTACAATTAAAAGAATAGTACAAATATTCATGAATAAAAAGAAGTCACACACAGCAGAAAGGTTGAAAAAAAAATAGGAAGAAAACCAAACATGTAAATCCATGGTACAAGCACAATATAGTTACGCAAGTTGAAATATCGCTCATTAAAATAATTGGGTGAAACACAACGCAAGAAAAGTGTGAAAACAAAGAAATGATTGAATGGTGGTTATAAAAACACAGCAAATGTACGAAAATAAATAGTTCAATTGTAGTGAAAAGTTTGTGGAACAATGAAACAAAAGCACCTAAGAAACACAGAAGTGGTGTTGAGTGGTGGTTGTGAGTGCCATACACATTTAAGCTGCTTTAAACAAACTTACGACTAGGGAAATGATTATGAGCTATAGAAAAGGTTTGTATTAAAAAAGGACTCTACGGCGCTTACAGGAGCAGTAGAATTTAAGTGATCAGATGATTCACACTTAGTGAAATGGCAGGACAACAATAAAACAACAAAAACTTTAGAAACAACTTATTGAGTTCTGGTTAGGAAAAAAAAGTTACACTATTTCAATGTTTCACACAAATTGATATGATTTGGGAACATACGAAAAAACGGGGAACACGGAAATGATTGAATATTAGTTACACGAAGACAGATTTACTTGATTCCGTGATTCACATCAAGTGATACGCTCAAAGAACAATCACACAAAATAAAAACGTATGGAAGCACGGAAATGATTCAATGGTGGTTCGATGGTGCATGCCTCCATCATCAGTAATGGTAGGGATTCTTGAACAGTTTGCGTTCTTCGATGTGGTGCCAAAAACTGCCAAAATAGTTGCAGACCGGCTTGGTTGGAAAGTGAGTAAAAGTTTCATGGTCCAAAGGCTGAAAGATATTTAATACCGCTTTCAGCTATAAAAACTAAGCAGCCGCAGGTTGTCGACAAAGCTGGTATTTGCACAGGATGTGACTGACAATAAAAATTGGGCCCTAAACATTATCTGGTAAAAGACTTTGATGTCTGTAACTACACGAACGTATCTAGTTACACACAATGCAGGATGCCACTCGCAGGTGGAAAAAAGCGCGTTCCCTGTTTCCCAAACCAGGAGAAGGCCGGCGCCAAGTGGACCGTCAACCACAGCTTGAGCAGGCGCCTTGTGCAGACTGTTGCAGTAGCACCTCCCTTGCAAGCCAGTTCATCAATCTAGGCATGGGTACAGGAAAATCTGTGTTTTTAGAACAGATTTTTAAGACTGGTATAGTACAGAATGGCCGCTTACATTGTCCCTGAAAAAGACAGTGTATGACAGCTGCATCCTACCGGTACTCGCCTACGGGGCAAAAACTTCCAGGCTAACTCAAAGGGTCTAACTTTAATTAAGGACGATTAGCAGGCAATAGAAAGCTTGAAGATGGGTGTAACTTTGAGGGACAGGGAGATAGCGGAGTGGATATAATTTAATGTCAGTATTGACACTACTAAGACAACCTTAACACTAGGTATGACAGCTAATGTGAGGTACCACTAAACATAAGAACTATATTTCGTGAATGAGGACTCTGAGGACATTTTAGCCCAGCTACAGGTCCGATCTGAACTTGCAAATTTTTTTTCTGTGTCTATCCTCACCTCTTGGTGGATTGAAGTGACAATATATACACGGATGAAGCCATGTCCACAAAATGTGGCAAAAGGAAACATGCACAAACCACGACAGCGTGAATGCCATGGACGTAGACTTCGGGCAGCAGAATGGCGAGGTGGACTAGTTGGTATATATGCATAACTAAACCTTCAAAAAGCACATCACTGAAACACTCGTCTAGTTGTCCTGTTCGCTTGTCCTGCTAGGCTTACATTTTTAGTTGAAGTATATGTTGTACAGCGGGAAGCATCAAAGTAGTGCAAGAAATTTTTACAGCACAATCACGTTCACACATAGTCTAACCAGTCAGCAGCCTGCAACATGTAAGCTATTAGCAAACGACAGGCCATACACCAGAATCATACTCTGTCTTAAACCTGCAAAATCCCAAATGTCGTGTTACTCTGATCACCAAGGTGTGTTACGCACTAAATTCATTAAGCTGAAAATTCCATAGGTGACAGAAATTTACCAGCCATTTTTGAATATTTTTACTAGGTTCTGAAAGGTTAATGTACGTTTGCGATGCTGCAGTAAGAGCACGAATCACAACCAGCGCTGCTCATACTACTGTACCAGTTATGACTTGCGTGTATTTCTGACGTTACAAACAAATTCGGTTTGCATAAACGTTGTTTATTTTAACATTTCACGACCAAACTGAGCGTTCGAAAAGATTGAACACTCAATTGTAACTCGAAAAAAGCATCCAGATGGCATTTTAATTTAATGCTGTACTCTCGGAATTCACTCGATTTATTATTTTAGTTCAATGCTACACGTACGGCACGACAATCATTCAATTTATTGTGCACGTTTTTTAACCGAAAACTATGATGACGGAAAAAGACGGCATCTGCGGAAACGAAACAAAAACCAACATCACGATAAAAGTCTAACGCAGCAGCGTCTTTGAAAATTGATTCAAACGAAGAATATATGCCAGATACAGGCCAACACGTAGGGCTTGGTAAAGCTTTTCGGGGCACCAAGTTGGCCAATATTGTTTTAAAATGAACAATTCGTGGGTTGTTGCTTTGTGCTTACTAACAACGGAAACAAAACCGGAAACGAAAATAGGGTACAAACAATGTGCAGTAAACACAATTTTTTTTTTCAAACAGTCTACTTTACTTAGCGCCCACCTGTCTCCCCCTTATGTAATGCCTTCGGGCCCTCAAGGAAGTAATAAATAAAATGAAATACTGAAATTATTCCTTTAAAAAAAGATAGGGCTTTCAAATAATGGTTGGTAGCAGGCGAAATGAATACATTCAGGTTGTGGCATAACCTTCATGTTATAACGGTTTTTAACTAATTTTTGAATCTTGTGATAATAGCGCACCGCAACGTGCGCATAGACAGCCTGCCAGAGCTTTCCTCCTTGCTTGCAGACCGAATGCGTTATTTGCAAATAAATGCTTTAGTTGTAAAGAGTTTTCATAAGTGTTTATATAATTTTTTGTCCTTTAAGCAATATTCTTGAAATAGCTCTTTTAAACAAACGCGTTTAAAAGAATTTAAACAATAAAAAACAGCCAGAGTACTCATTCCAACAATTATATCTTAATGTTTTATTTTGCAGATTAATAGATTTTCCTGACTTTTTGTATGTTTAATGTGCACTGCTCTTCTTATATTTTCCCGAACAATTTCCGTTCCAGTACAAAACTCTTTCATCCCCCCGTGTGATCTGGTGGTATGGTACTGCTCAATTTTTTGTAGTGGTTGCGTGAACGTGCTAAGACAATGCGAGCCCGCCTATTACCTTTTGCTGTGTATCAATGAGTATTCCAGGAACGAAAAAAAAATGATGAAAAAGATTGCTGCTATACTGCTTCCTCTACAATTGTTCCTAAATTATGCATATGGCTTGTTACCCGTGAAGTCTGGCAAAGTTGTTTTAGGATTTATTTATTTATTTATTTATTTAGTTAATTTTTATTTATTTATTTTTGAATTTTTTATGTATTTATTTATTTATTTCAATACCTTCAAAGCATGAAGGACATTACAGCAGGGAGTGAAATGATTGCAAACACAAAAAAGTATTGTAGATGGCAAGATCACTTGTTATCAATAAATGCGCTTTAGATACAACAAACAATGAGGTTTCAGGAAATTATACAGGGGTTATGATAATATACAGTTTCAAACAAATAAATAAGTACAATGCGAGCATACGAGAAAATGTAATTATATTTATAGCTATCACTAATTAGAAATAGAGGCCACAGTCGAAGCTTCAACCCAAAGAATATACTTGCAAATACATGAACACATAAAAAATACACTCAGCGACCAAAAGAAAATCAGCATAACAGATCAGAATACCGAAATACGTGAAGGATAAATATACAAAGCACGTATATCTAAAACAAGAAGGAAACAACTGTTTACGGAGAACGAATGTAGCTTGCAGCGGCGGCACAAACTTTTTGCGCATCCCTGATTGTGGTCATTCAGATTAGCTAGTGGTTATTTTTCTTGTTTTCGGGATAAAGGAATTCAAAAACAGATTTGTGAGGCATTGCGGAACGTTAACCTTGTGGGGATGATCAGTGATTGTCGATAGATATGACGGACTAGTTAGCTGTCCGTTTTTAAGCATTAGGTTAGAATGGATGATCGTGAGACAAAGATTCAATTGAGCTATTTCACTGCTTAAAAAAAGGTTGGGTATATTAAAGGTGAGGTTTATAGATGTTACATTTCAAATGCGAGTGTAAGTGGCCAACATGAAACGTGCGCGGCTGTTTTAAAAGGATTCTAAAGCGTTTTTAAGACAATCCAGTCCGGGGTTCCAAACTGAGACAGCATATTCTTGTTTGACGGAGTAGGGTTTTGCACAGCATCAACTTGAGGACTGCAGGGACAACAGAAAAGTTACGTCGGAGTGCTTAAAAATCCTATTAATGTTGTTAATTATGTAAGCACGCGCGTTCCCAAGATAAGTTATGAGTTAAGAGGATTCCTAAATGAGCGTATGTTTTAGTTTCTTCAAGTTGGCGGTCTTCGATCTTGTAAACAGAAGGTTAAAGAGGATCGAGATGACGAAAAATTCTCATTACGTTACATTTACTGTTGTTTAGACTTGTTATCGTATTATTACACCAGTTAGAGACTGTTTAGATCACACTGTAAGAGTGAGGAGTCGGAACTTGAAAAAAAAAATAGTTCGGTACAGAACACAATCATCCGCAAACAATCTGAAGGAAGCGGTAATTAAGCTTTCCCGATCATTCATATCAATGACAAAGAGAAGTGGCCGAAAACCGATCCTTGAGGCTCGCCTGACGCGACTGAACCGAAAGAAGACAAATTGTGTCCGATTCGACAAAAGCTTCTCGATCCATGCTACAACATAGAGTCCAGATTCAGTTTGGAAGCTTCATCCGAAATAACTGATGAAACACAAGATAGAATGCTTTGGATAAGTCCAAGCACATCCAGCCAACAGAAGAGCCGTTATCGGGAGGTCTTAAAAAGTCATGTGTGAAGGAAATGCGCTGGGTATCACAAGCAATTGATTTTCTAAAGCCTTGTTGGCGCGAAAAAAAGACAAAGGGATTTTCCAGAAATTTAACCAGGTGGAAATAAATTATTTGTTCGAAAAGCTTACATGGGTTGGTACTTAACGAAATGGGACAGTCATTTATTGGATTGTGGGCATAACGGACTTGAATAACGGTACCACCTTGCCAATCATCCAATCGTCTGGTAAGATACTGATGCATATTGACTGGGTGAAAACCTCACCAAGAAATATGGATGAACATACTTCGGTGCTTTTGTGCAATTTCGAATTGATTTCATCTCCCCTGAGGACGATGACACTTTTACAATTTTATTAAGCAGGATGATTCCATCCCAGTAATTAACGACTCGCTCTGTTGGTGGAAAATTGACCGCTTAGATATGATGGGACGGTTGAGGGAAGGCCTGTTTAAACAAGTCGTCAAAAGCAAAACAGCTTTTGGAATGAGAGACGTTAGCATCGGTATCATCAAAGAAATATACTGGGTTGTTTTTGGGGCCACCGATTGCAGTACAGAACATCTTAGTATTTTGAACACGCAACAAGGAAGAGTATGAACGAAGAAAACGTCCTTTGCTTGTTTTACTTCTTACTTGAAAGCATCACGACTTTGGTGGCCGTTAGATTACACGTCTGGCCGGTTGAACTATCGTGCTTCTCGAAACAGTGGCTTGTTTCTATTTAAAAAGGCGCTGTCAGGATAATAAACCAAGGGGCCCATTGCTTACAAGGAAAGATGCGCAATGGAATACGCCTTTTTATCAAGGAGTGAACTTTCTCTTTAAGGAGATACCGGTTAGCATTTACTCTAGGTTACTAAAATTGGACTACTATATCATCTACGAAAGCTTACAGCTTAGTAATTATAGCTGAAAAGTCGCGTGGAGATAACATCTCACGAGATTCATTTTATTGGGAGTTCGTTTGTTATCGTGTTTACCGAGAAGTGAATGGAACAATGATACTTATACCTGGCGTAACGGCCAGCGTGTGGACGAGACCTCGAGAATTGATTAAAAGAAGGCCGAGTACGTTTGCGCTTGGTAGAGAAGTGCGTGTCGAAGAGTGGCAAGCTGTGAAAAACGAAATGTGCTATACAAGTTAAGAAATTATGCTGCTTCGTGGGGGGGGGGGGACAAGAAGCACTCCAGCCGCTTCGGGAGCAAGTTATTTTAAGGTAACTGAAGTTGCCTAAAATTCTGATTGGATATTTGCGGAATCTTACGATAATGGGGCTTAATACGTCGTGAAAATCAGTGTGAAACGATGATGGCGCATTAGGAAGACGATAACAGACCAGAATCTAGCGTTTTTATGCTTGAGGCAAACTCATGCGCAAAACACTTCCAAGGTAGTTGCAAGCATAATATGGACCAACTAAGACGACCGGCGACAACAATTAGTACACCACCACCCAGCCTTGTTCCCCTATCACAAATAACTATGCAAAACGATATGTGGCCTTTAAAACATTTCGCTGCACAAAACCTTCGCCGACAACCACGACGTTTCGGCTAAAATCACTACATAGGACTTACAAGTATCGATAATTGAGGACGATTCACCATGCCTATTCAAGACAATGCGAATGTTTGAAACAAAACGAATACTTCATTGATGATACTACTAACATGTAGCTATAAAGAAGTTGTACTGGTCATGCCTGTTTGAGTGGCTAGAACACTCATTTGCAGAGGCATCATGGTCGGGAACATTAGTTTTGCGCACAATGTCAGTGGACGGACGTAAACGTAGCATTTCTCTTAATTATCTATTTATTTTAGCTAACAAAGAACTGTTGGCCGCTAGCTTTAACAAACTTTAATAACGTATTCCGCGTATTTCGAGTTGATGTGCAGAAGTCTTTATTATAGCTTTTTACAGCAGGTTTTAGCTGTACCGGGAAGAAAATATCGAATCCTTGGTATCGAAATGTGAAAAATTGACAACAACAGGCTTTCATTTATTTGGAACAAACTTCCAAAGTTGATGGACGCGTTCACTTTCTTCATTCTGCAGCTAAAGTTCCAACCTAAAAGAATACGCTTCACAAATACTGGTTTAGGAGTCGGACCAGTATTAGGCCATGCTGTCGCACAGCACATAAAAAGGGGATTTTGCCGCCGAGAACTGTTTTCGAAATATTATACAGAATGATTTAAGGTGTCTCTTTCACTGCGCACAGCATCGGAAACTGAATGAGAAAACCATGACGTGTACACACTCCGGAACAGGGTGCGCCAACCACAGCCAGCGCGTCGGCTTCGTGACGGGAGCCCCGAAGTCGGTAGTTTGGGGCAAGTGGCAGATGATGTCATGTCAGCTCGCTCTGGGCTTTCTCGTGCGGGCGAAGGTTAAAATGAATTTAAAATATGTTCCGCCGAACGATTGCTGTTGAAACTTGCTGGCAGATATCTCGTGATAAAGGGGAAAGATTTTACATAGTTACCTCAAGTTTGAAATTTTGTATGAGTACTCATTTACTTCATTTACTTCTGAAGGCACCTCGACATGAATCTTATCAATTTTTGCGTTCAGTTACCTAAAAAGGGAAGAGAGATCTGTTGTGGAAGCAGAGGAGTTAGAATCGGGGCGTGCATACTATCTCCATTAGTGAATAAAGAAGGAGAAAGCGCCTGTCAATTTTTCTCCTACCGTGGCATCTTGGTTTGTTGCCCTTCATAATAACTGCGGTCCCGAAAAATATTTCTCCTTTTTTATTCGATAATGAAGATAGTATGCACGCCCTGATTCTACCTCCTCTGCTTCTACAAGAATATCGTTATCATCTTTACACCATCTTGTGGTTCAGAGTTTTCTTCAACATTACCACCTAAGAGCCATACATTTACAAGAACAATATCGCACAATGTAACAAAAATACTTAGTCATGGGACGAGCAGCAAACAGACGTTACTGGATAGTTTTGAAAACGAAGAAGGGTGCGGACTAACCGCTGTAAAATTGCGGAGGAGAACATAGCGAAACCTCATGGCGTGCTCCCTCCCGTGTCCACTGAACATGCGACTGGCAGGATTGTCCTTGTATAGGTGCCGATGAACTCATCTTGACGACGAGGGGGTAGGTATGTGAGTTGTATGTAGCAGAAGTGGGGCGCGGCTGTCAGCTGGCAACAACGGGCACTGCAGTACTATCCCTCCTTTGTTGCGTTTTGTCCGTACCGCTACTAGGTTTGAACATTTCAAGATATAATAAGAGAACACGACGGAACCGCATGACGGCCACTATCCTATGCCCGATTGATACACTTCGAAGCTTTTTCTTCCGTTCTTCATAGCTTAGGTTATAATCTTCGTGTTATCCGCATACCATCATATAGCCGTTTCACCACCAGAGCTGTTTAGCTTTGGAATTTTCTGCTGAATAGTTCTTGAATTTTGTAAAACGGTTTCATTTTTTTTTCTACGGGCATTTCGCTCACGGACTCGTGTATACATCCAGTTAAGCAGTTATACAGAAAACAACTGCGCCATCCTCGCTAAGGTAACTACAGAGCAAGCTCCAATTTTGGTTCAAGCTCAAAGCTTCTGTGAAACATCATTTCTCATGACATTTTCTTGAAGAGCTCATACCCATTGTTAAAATTACTTGGGTTTTGTAAATTTCCTAAAAAAACTAGGCACACAATGTTCGAAAACACGCTCTGCTCTGTTAAATATAAATCAGTTAAAGAAAACAATGTCTTCAGTCTTTTCCCCATTCCAAAAGAATACCCAGTTTAGCCTTGTTTGTTACACGTCCATCATTTTAAATATCGGACGGCCCTAGAGATGGCCGAAACTGGGGTAGAATGCATGTGGGGTCTTGTTTAGGCGTTCCGTTAGAAATTCGAGGAAAAAGGAAAGGCTCCGCGCAATATAGGAAAAATGGGGGAAACGAATAACGAGACACAGCTGCTCCCGCTGCCCTTAATTCTCCCGCCGCCGTGCAGCGATGCACTGCGGTAATGAAAACATTTTGGACTGCATACAGATCAATGGCATTTTGTCAAGAGTACGAGTGCAACCACGTGGAACTGAAGACGCCTCGTAACGTAATCCGCCACAAATCGAATAGTTTCACCAACGAACTTTTATGCTTTATATTTTAAGTGCCCCATTGATAAAAAACGACCTCGATGTCGCTGCGCGGTACTGGAAACAGCCATGGCTCTAAAGAGTAAGTATCAAGATGGTTTTTGAGGAAATAAACCCAGTTATATCCATAAATAGCCGAGTGCTTGCCTTTAAGTAGTTAAAGCGGATCTGTATAGATTCTGGCATGTTGGCTGAAAATACCGTGTTGAAATCTGCCATAGATAAGTCCAGCCAGCATTTATCTTTCAAAACCTGCGCTATCTCCTTGACAACTCTGATGGGTCCCGCCCTTCATACACAAGAGAGAGGACTCCTTCGGACACCTCTGATTCGTCCCGCCCTTCGTACAGTAGAGAGAAGACTCCTTCGTCAGTCCGACTGTCGTAAGCGTCGGAAACGATAGGGTGTTAGCAGCTTTGCGTTTCCCATAATTTAGCTAGCAGTTCTGTCTTTTTTTAAAACTTAATTGCATTTTCTAAATTTCGGAACTTTCGGTTCATCTTTCGGGAAGCTTAACGTTGCTCAACACGACCGATAACTACAAAGGAGCGACTCTGTAGCGTCGGTTATAGGCTTTCGGTAAAACACAGCTGAACTTGCCAACCCTCATGGGTCGTTTCTATTGTTTAGGATGACATTGAAGACTGCCCCCGCTATTTTAGGTTATATTGTGTGAGCACATATGCCTTCGATTCAGATATGTTTTATAAACATTATACAAGCGAAAAGCAGGCATGTCCCATGCAGTGTATATACGGGGCAGTACTTATATTATTGGTACAAGTATAGAGGACTCTGTTGCACCATTTTTTTTTTGTTCTTCTCCTCCCCCCGCTACCGCACATACTCTCACACACGTGGACGCGGAGCTCCAGTGACTTTTCGGCGGCTCCTGTTGTATATGTTGCGTCAGCCTGTTTGTCTTGAATTTAATCTCGACATCTTGAACCATGCGGCTCTGTTTAGACTCAAGTTTGCCTGTGGGCACGCAATATGGCCGCCTCCTTGTGACACGCAACCCGGGACACGGAGTTACTTCGTTGTTACAATACTTTATAGTAAGAACCGCCAAGGTTCTGTGATTGGAAATATTTGGCCTGGTCCACCCTAGTTACATTTAATCATATACCCCTATTCGGACAAAGGCTGTTTACACACTTTCCTCTCTAACTTGTTTTCACCTCACCATGACTTCGTGTCTACTTGCCTAAGGGTGTTTCCGATCAGCGAGTATCCCTGGAGCAGAGGTGATCTTCAACGGCAGCAATGCCTTCCCTTTTACAATATGCAGGCGCACGATGTAAATAGCTGCCAAATTAACGCAGCCCACCAATTAAGCAACCTGGGCAACTCGCGAACATGAGTTCCTACAACGTTATTTAGCGGTATATTGCTTATCTCTCAAATTCTATACTTGCAAAAAAAGTATTGTGGCTGTTTTTGCTCTTTCAATTTGTAAGTTTTATTATTTACATATTAGTCGGAATATATTAGGAGCAGAACCATGTTTTTGTTGAGATAGAAGTTTAGGGTTTGAACACAGCTCAAAGCATTGCAGCGAAATAAAGCTGATGCGTATATAATATACATATTTCGTGAAGAGATGTCACATGTTTTTTTTTCTTGAACATGAAGGAAGCAACCAGGGCCCATGTATAACAGCATTCATAATGCTTCGCACGTCAACCATCAGATACGAACATTCGGGTGAATGGCTTTCAAAAAAAAAAAAAATAGAACGTTCTTTGCAAAGAATACAACATTGAGTAGTATATTTCCTTTCATTAAGCAGGGCCACCAGGCTGTCGCTTCTATTTCTCACACAATGCACCGTATGAGAATATTGCGGTAAGGAACCAGCCACGGTAACATACGTCGGGATTGGCGTTCCTGCGAACTTCTTGAATAACGAAAAAAGCAGGTAACATTTTTAATTTTCTGAACGTAGCAAAAAACACATCGGAAAGGGCGTGGCGCAGGCCGCTGGTGTGGCCCCAAATCCAGCTGTGGCATACCAAACCGCCCACAAGCCTGGTAAGGTGTCGACAATTCACGACAGGCAGTTTCGGAGCCTTTTCACTTATCTGCCCCCCCCCCCCCCCCCAAAAAAAAAACCCTCGTAGCATAGCACAGCCTATCAAAAACGGTTTTCACTTCTGCTCTCTGCTCGCATTGCGCAGCCAGAAGGGGGCAGAGTACTGCGCACGTTTTTTCGAACCTTCCCTGTATTGCGGGTATTGCGAAAATATCTCAGTTATGGTACAATTCGACGAAGACTTGTTGCTGGTTAAATGTTCTTTTATTTAAAACATATCTTGACATTCTTTTTAGCCACTATATACAGCAGCGTGTTTACGACAAGCTGCGAGTTTGCTCTGGGCGTGCCTTGTTAGGGTAAACTTGAATGACACGTCACAAGAACGCTTTCAAGGCAGCTGTGGAGAATTCCTATTATAGGGAAAGCTCTGGTTTGACGTGCTACTAGTATTACTGTGAAGCATTTCGCAACACACGATATGCAAATAAAGGCCCACAAAGCCCCACGCACAGCCTAGAGTAGAAAGCGTATTGTAGCAGTATAGCCATAGTTTCGCCTTCAATGCTTGCAAGTAGACGAAAGGGCCTCGAGCAATTTCTGGACAACTTTAATGATGTGCCGGATAACGCTTGGGTGATATCGAAACCTTTTTAAATGACTGCTCCCTTTTACACAGCCCCAAAAGTGGGGAAGGTCAACGGGTAAAGCGAAAATTCGCTTCCATGATAGCAAAACCACAATATGTAGATTCAACAAATGGGTCTGACAAAACGAGCCATTCGAAAACATGAACCGAGCCGAATACCGACATTTCACCAAAACTACTTCAAACATGTAGCTTGCAAAAATCATCTTGAAGGCCTTAAGGGTGACCACGAAATTTCCTTACTTTCCGAGGATTAGCGTACATAGTCGTTTTGCCTTGCAGAGTTGTAATGAAATATGGGAATAAATGATCTTCTTCCCAGTCACCGGTATATATTTCTTCGCGTGCAGGATCAAGGAAGGTGCCGTTGCTCGAGACCTCACAAGATGATTGTAACATCATGCATCTAAACATATTAAAACTGGCGTTCAAAACAACGAAAGCAGCAGGTTCCAGCAAAGCTTACGTAAGCCAATAAAATGTAATAACAAAGTGAATATGAAACCCCTATAGTGTGAAAGTGAAACCCCTATAGGCACACTAGTACAAAAACCTGGGATATGTATTGCTCTTGCCAAATTCACTGAAAATGCTTGAAAAGACAGAGAGGTAATTGTTACGCTGCCTGTTAGGACGTTCTAGACCAGGGGTCTCAAACTAACATGAGGTAGGGGGCCGCAGTCACGAATTTTCGCCCCGCAAGGGCCGGTATAGTTAAGAAGGTTGAAACGAAGGGAGGGGGGGGGTAGGGATAACAAAATGTGAGATAACGCTGCCGTTTGAAAGAAATAAGTGTTGTACATATGATTGGTCATTCATGAAAAGAATTGGTGTCACAATTTGAGACACATATCGATACCGATCTAAGGATGACTAAATTGGGGACGCCGATTCTGAATTATAATTATTTGTTGCAAAATTATGCTTCAACACATGGTGACCGCATTGGGTTATTCACACACAAAAAAAAGGTTTGAAGGCAGTTGCGTCTGTGTATCTCACGAGAATAAAGCGTTATTGATAGTAATAGACGAGAAAATATTGCGAGTATTATTTAAAAGAGTCACAAAACTTTAATCCTTGAGAAGAAAAATATAGCTGATATTGTTATAAACATGCCATCTTGATGCCTAGGAACGCTTGGCTGTGACTAGATAGAAATGTGCGAATGAATTCCTTGCGAAGATACGATCCTCATGGTCTATCGCAGGTGCTCATCAGTCATCCTGGACCGGACAGCTGACTTGTTCACCTTCAACAAGGAAACCAGGTGCTCGCACAAGTAGGTACTTCCGAACTTGGCAATGATCCTGGCAGCCTGTTTACGTAGCGCCGGGAAACTTGCGTCGTCAAGAAACCTGTAGACGTATGGTAGAGCCACGATCTGAAATGCCTGCTTAAACAGGTTGTTAGCCTGCAGCTCATGAAGTTCCATCTGTAGCTTGGGCGCGGCGCCATTCACCGGCACCGAAAACGGCAAAGAGAAGATTCGGAATTCATCACCGAGGCTGGCCATGTATTGAAAGCTCCCCTCGAATTCTCTTTGGAGACCATGGAGGAGGTCAGCGAAGTTATCACAGGGTTTTTTATCCCCGTATTCCAGCGACTTCAGGGTTAGAAAAGGATCAAACTTCTGAATTTTCATCTGTCTCTCCTAAAGCTGCAAGTTGAATTGGGAGGCCTGAATGTCGTCATGGATTTTTCTGATCAGTTTGTTTTTTCCCACAATTTTAACGTTGAAGCAGTTGAAATGATCCGTGATATCAGTGACAAACGCCAGGGACACAAGACACGCTTCGTCTGACAGGTCAACAATGGCCCTGTTCTTGCTCTTCATGAAGGCGTCAATTTCGTCTCAGAGATCAAAAAATCGTTTCAGCACTCTTCCACGACTCAACCATCGCACCTCTGTATGGTACAAACTTTCACCATATTCGCTGCCGACGGCTTCTAAAATAGATACCAATTGGCGGTGGTTAACAGCTCTTAAACGGATGAAGTTCACTGCGCTGAGCACGATTCCCATAACGCTCTTCATTTGCATAAACTTGCCGCACAGCGCTTCTTGGTGCAAATTTTACTGAACCGGGGCAAATTGATTGGTGATTCCGAGTGCAGCGAGTTTCGTCCGCAATCGACCAACAAGCCCGCTCTTGCATCCCGCCATTAAAGGCGCACTGTCTGTAGCCAAACAAACCAACTTTTCCCACGGTAGTCCTGCGTGTTCGACCACTCTTTCAAGAACAGAAAGATTATCCGCCTCTGTGGTCATGCCTTGCATTGGGATTAAGTCCAGAAGTTCCTCAGTGACGTTCAGGTTTTAGTCGACACCCCTTTAATAATAGCACGTTGTACGTTGTCTGTAATTTCAGTGCTTTCATCAAATGAAATAGAGAATGCTTCAAACTCGTGGCATTAGTTGAATAATCCTTTTCCAATGTCTCCATTGATCTCGTTAATTCTCTGGGCGAATGTGTTTGGAGAGAGGCTTATTTTCTCCAATGTCTTTTTCATGCTGGGACAGGTAGCATGAGCAACTCCGAGCAGGCACTGCTTCACGAACAGACCTTCAGTGAAGGGCGTGGATTATTTGGTTATAAGCTCAGCAATGACGAAGCTTGCCCTTGCCGTTTCGTCGCTTGCTTTGGCCGCCTTTTTGAACAAGTTTTGTTGCTTTCCCAACGCCCTTCAGTTGAGTACCGCTGTGCTCGCGAACGTTGCCAGTAGGAGCACCATAATTCTTGTGATGGCAAGATATGAAGTGGCGTCGGCCATTGTATTTCTTCAGCGCAGCCACAGTATGGTGGCAGACTAAGCACAACACCTTGTCTCTTGATTCTGTGAAGAAAATTGCGTCCACCTGCCCGCGAGGGGAACCCTGTGTAGATGCGACGCATCGTGGAGTTCACTTGGTGTTTCCGTTGAGTTGATTCTGAAATCGCGTGAAACGTGTCGAGAACGCGTATGATTATGATTATTATTATGTTTTATTGGCCAATCTTGGTCAATCTCTCTAAGTGGTATGCTTTGGGCTTCGCTGTCGCAACGACCTTTACTCCATCATTGTTGCTGTAAGTGGGAGCTTCTTTTATTGCAAGTGTTAATCATTGCCCCATCATGCGTTGTATCAGTAGCTTCTTAACGTAGTTTGAATGAGTCAAGGATATAAGGCGAGTTCGTAGCATTTGGTTCTGTATCGGTTTTGCGGCGCAGTGGGAAGAGCACCATGTACCTCGCGTTCCGCCCACAGTGTCGTGGGATCGAAAACGGGCGCCGCTAGTGTTATTTTTTTATAGTGTAGGGGGAGAGGTGTGGGCGGACAACGCCGTATGGAGGGACAAGTCGAGTGAATGAGATAAAGACGCATCTAATAACAAAGTTCCCATCGCTCCTGGAAGCCCCTATTCTCGTCTTCCACTTCGCGTTTTGCAGCATGCCTGGACAATGACAGACATTGAGGCCCGTTAGACTTCCACATCAGAAACCTTCGTCGTTTGAAGATCTTCCAAAAACCTACAGGTCAAAAATCTACAGGCCACTTATCTACAGGTCACTTATCTACAGCTCACTTATCTACAGGTCACTTATCTAGTGCGCCTAAACCCACGTGGTCGCATTTTGTTGCCCGAAACCAGAATTCGACGTGTGGCTGCGGCCTTTTCTCCACATCTGCAGTGAAGTAAAAGTGTTTGACACGAAGACAAACAGGAAAGCAAGTATCCTCAAACACCACACAACGCCCGGAAACCTTTGCACTTTCACGGAAGCCTGGAGAACTCCGGTCTAGGAGCTTTCTTCTCATTAGCGGTGTGCAGCTCCGTACGCAGGGGCATCAAACGCCGCGTGGAATTTCTACGCGGCCCGAGCTCGCCCAGCACGGTGCACACTGTAGAGTTTTCGATTCACAATTCGCAGTTGCTCGCGACCATGTGCACCTGATTTAACGGCGCCCAAATCTAGGAACCTCTGGAAAATAGGGTGTCCACTCCGGTAACGCAAACCCGTGAAAGACGATACCTACGCATTTTCGAGCAGTCTCTGGCCATCTGCGTCTTTGGCGGCACATGCAGGGCACGCAGTCACGAAGTAGGTTAAAAAACAAAAAAATAATGAACCAGGACACTCATGAGAGGGCCGCGGGCCGCCATAGAAGAGTCCGAGGGGCGCATGCGGCCCGCATGCCGCGTATTCGAGACCCCTGTTCTAGACAAACCGCGAATAACCCAGAAAGAAATAAAGTGTAATTGCAACAGAAAGAAAAGTCAACGACCAAAGGAGCAAAGGAACTTCCAATAATCTGTTTATGTTAGAGTGATTACGCACAGCTGGAACACATTACCCATCTGGATTGAGCGGCTGCGGAAAGAGAACGTGAAGATGTTTTAGAATTGAAAGGAAAGTTGATCAGCATCACGAACACATTCAATAGTTCCCGTGTACAAATTATCTCACAATACCTGCAATAGAAGCGGCGCAATACGGAAACAATGTGACCCGAAGCCCCCCCCATCATGGAGCGCAATGCCGGAAGACAGAAAAGCGGAGGCGAAAAGCGGCCGGGAAACGTCATAGCTGAACTTCCGGGTGGATCGGCCGCCTGTGCCACGCTCTTTTCTCTGTGTTTTCTCTAGAGGCACACCGCAGGGAGAATTCCGTTCAGTTTTTTTGTTTTGCTTGACAGCGCTTGTGCAATTTTCGTGTTCAAAAAGTCTGCACGAACGCAAATCAGACTTGCGTTACCATGCCATGCTCTTAAGGGAGATACTCCCATGCCCGGATATTTCATAACATACGGAAGTGAGAGCCGAGGTAGCCGAGATTGATGAGAACGAATATACTACCCGACATTGCATAATTTGTAACACACTTTTTTGCATTTTTTTGTTTTCTTTTGACAGCAATGGAAATGAATCTTCATATGTGATGCTGGATATAGCCATTAAGATTACTACTTCGTACTTTCGCACGGAATGTTTCGTTCATATTCCAGAAAAAAAAGTCGTATTTTTTAAGGAAATGGCCATTTCTTTATACGCGGCAGTTTTCTTTTCGTGAGGGAGTTAGCATCGTGCAAAAAATCCAACTTTTAGCGGAAGTAAAACAGGGTTAAAATCCTGATAGAAATTCTGTCCCGGCTAATAGGAAAATAGTATTCCTCTAAAGTAAAAGAACCAAAACCACAATGTAACCTAATTTGGAAGTATACTTTTCGCAAAATAATATTTGAAAGTAGAAAATACCACTCCAACGCGTATCTTTGACCAAGGCATGTTGCTGATGTATATGGGGCTATTTATTTCGTGTGCCTGCCTATTATAACCTGCCAGTAACTTGTCGCCGGTGAACCTGACCTGTACTTCAGCGATATTAGTTGAGATGGAGCACACCGATGAGAAAAAGCGCAGAAATTACGATTAGACTAAAAAAGTAGAGCGAAAATTGAACGCACGGCATTTGCCCGACTAAAAATAACAATGGTGGGACAAACCAACCATTTATTTTCGCAAACCATTGATGATTGCTACCAAAAAGGATCTAACTACAATATTACTACGTATGCCAGAAATGGGCAACACATGCGAAAATTCAGCCCCACTAGATCTGTTAATTTTGCGGAGGAACCAGTATGCTACAAGATTTCGAGAACGAATGCAAGGCAAACAGGAAGGCACCACTGATCGAACCGTCGGAAGGGATCAAGGAGGCACGTAGCGGCGCTGCTAAAATCGCGCGTCTGCCCGCATGCGCGTGTGAGGGCGAAGGTTGCGGTGTGGGAAAACGAACAAAGCAAATTTGAAAGCACAGTCCTCCTATCATCTTTAGCTTGTACTGGTAAGATAGTGCTACCCCCCATATCGCTAACAGCGCATCAAAGCATTATTTTTTGCGCAGGGCACGTACCTGCTTTAGACATTCCATAAACACTACTTATTCTTAGGCGTAAATGGTTTCTTACATATGAACGACCAGTTGAGGCAGTACCTAAAGTCAGCCCAAGAAATATAAACGCCCTATGTTGGTTGCCCAGTTCAGAAATGTTCTTACGAAACCCTCCCGCCGACGTCACGGAATCACATTTTTTGGGTTATCGGTCGTGTAAAGCAAATTCAAATTCGAAGGTACTTAAACCAACAGGACGGGGACTAATAAAAGGAAGTTGCAGCCATGTCCGAACACTCAACTGCAAGCTAAATTGTGGAAAAGGCAAGCAAGCTACCGCGAGAGTTTCCCAAATGCTTCCCACAGCCGCGTGGTGGGACGGTGTCCCCCTTTGACGTCATGAAGCGCGCTACCAATTAGAGACGTCAAAAACGAAGAGCGCGCCTCTTTCAAACGGGACGTCACATTTTGCAAGATAAAGAAGGGTTGGACTCATGTATTTCAAAATTTAATGTGCTATTCGGAGCCAGCATGCGAGAAACTGTATAAACCCGTCTCTAACTGAATTTTTTTTGAAAAGCACTTTACCTTCCCTTTTACGACGCAAAACACTTCCACACAATTTGCATTCCTGATCATTAGAAAATGAAGTGCTAGAAAGCTCGAGGATGCTGCTACAAGAGTACCACAAATTATGATGAAGACGGTAGCGCCTTGAGGAATCACGAAGAGTGGCGGTCGCTTCGATGGTAAAATGTTTTTTTTTCTTGTGCGAAACAATGATTGCGCGGCACCACACAACATGGTCCCGTTGAAGCTGCCTTAAAAAACGTGAATGCTTTCCTACGCAACAGATAGAGGTTCGGAATATTTGAACGAACTTCAATGCTATAAAATAATAACGGTATTGTATGGGGCCAACACATGGCTGTATCGCGTAGATCTGAACGTTGACTTTCGCATAGCTGAGAATTGATAGCGTACGGGCAGGTATATTCAGGGTGCCAACTGGCATAAACCGGCAACGATTCAGTGTTCCTCTGCGGAGGCATGATACTGGAAACGCTGATTAGCAGAGATGTGCACTTATCTCGGAAACCCGAATACTACAGCAATATTCTACTGACGAAATTACGCCTATACATACTCAGAAAAAAAATCAAACGTTTGGTGTAAAGCACTACAATCGGAAAACAGAACCTCAATTGAATTTTTGCATACAGTGGAATTTAAAAACAAGACATCAAATCAAGCGTTTTTATTTTGTGTCGTTTTTTTTGAGCGTATCACTTGGTGTGATTTACGTAGTAGTAACTATGTAACTATGTAACTTGTAACTATGAGTGAATCGTTTCCGTGTTCCCCATTTTTTTGTCCCCAAATCATTATACTTTGTGTGAAATATTGAATTAGTGTAACTTTGTATTGTTTTCCTAACCACAATTCAATTGATTGTTTGTAAGTTTTTTGTTGCTTTATTCACTGAGTGTCAATCATTTCATCACGTAAATTTGTACTGCTGTTGTAGTCGCCGTACAGTTATTTCTCTATACGCAATTTTGGTAGTGTTCATGACCATTTCCCTAGATGTTGGTTTGTTTAAAGTAGCTTAAATTTTTATGGCACTCACAACCACCACTCAACACTACTTGTGTGTTTCCAATGTGTTTTTGTTTTATTGTTCCCCAAACTTTTCACTAGATATGAACTATTAGGTTCGTAAATTCGCTTTATTTTTGTAACCACCATTGAATCATTTCTTTGTTTCCAAACTTTTCTTGTGTTGTTTCTGAGCCATTTCACTTTATGTGAGATATTTAAAGTTCCTTAACTACCTTGGGCTTGTACCCTAGTTTCCGTGTTTGCTTTCTTTCCAATTTTGTGTCAACCTTTATGCGCTGTGTGACTTACTTATAGTCATAAATATTTGTACTATTCGTGTAATTGTAGAATCCGTATCCTGCGGGCCAGAGAAGTTAGGAATCAAAGTTAAAGTGGTTGTTTGTTGAAAGAATATTACATAATGTAGTCGAGTGTTCGACGAAACTTCGTCTGGTCAGGGGTCATATTTGCGAATATAAAATCGTGGTCACTGACCAAGGCAAAAAGGAAACAATTTGACGTTTCGGAGCCCATACGGGTTCCTTGTTCACAATAAAGCGGGCAAGAGGCCGTCGTCAATTTATATGCAAGATATGGCGCAATGACTTCGTGTAGATTGCAGGCATGTTGCCATCAGTCCGGTTGGCAGTATGAGGTGTGGTTTGGATGATGAGTGACTCGAGGAAAGGACGGGAGGCCAAATTTCTTTCTTTTGCTATGATAGCGGTGTCGTCCCAACCGATGCGGTGATTGTGCTGGCAGGCGTGCTCTGCCAGTGCATTCGTCGTTCGATTTTCTTTTGCAACGTCACGTTGATGCTCCTTCAATCTTCGTGAAAACTTGCCCGTTTCGCCGATATAAACGCAATCGCAGTCAGCGCAAGGGATTTTGTGTACGACTCCCGGGAACTTGTCACTCTCCATCTTGTCCTTTACGTTCACGAGTCTGCTGCGCAGCTTGCTTGAAGGCACGTGCGCTACACGTAAATCGTATTTGGAAAATACGCGGCAAAGTGCCTCGCTGACTCCTCGAACGTAGGGAATGGCGGGGCGCATGGTGGCCGTCTTGCTGGCGGTTCCGTCCGGTCGTAAAATCTGATTTCCGATTCGTGCCACAAAATTCCTAGGGTATCCATTTGCCGACAGCTCTTGATGCACAGTAGTCAATTCTTCCTTCAATCTGTGTTGATTGGAGCATAGGCGTTTGGCTCAGTAATCAGTGCCGATACGACAGACCTCTTGTGGGCAATGGGGTGGCATGAGCTGTACTGCAGGTAGCGCCCGGTGTGTGTCTTCTTGCGATAAACAGTGAAGGAGAGGCAGCCGTTCGAGCGACGGATGCAAACATCAAGAAACGGTAGGCACTCCACAGTCTCTCGTTCACACGTGAATTGCTTGTGAGGGTCAACCGAATTTAGGGCTTCCAAGAACCTCGGCACGTCATCCTTAGGGAGGATGCAGAAACAGTCATGAACATATCGTAGAAAAGACCTTTGGGGGGGGGGGGCGTGAAGTTGTCCAGGACCTTCTGCTCGACCGCTTCCATGACAATGTTGGCTGAGGTGACAGATATAGCGGCGCCCATAGCTGTTCCGTGGATTTGATTGTCTATTTTGTGCCCGTAGGAAAAATAAGTGTTACTGAGACAAAAGCGAAGTAGCTCACTCAGTTAAGGCACGTCGAAGGGAGTCCGGTCGGCGAGTTTGGCGTCCGAACGCAGGGCTTCCGTGCAGGTTTGTACTGCAAGGTCTGTTGGAACGCTAGTAAACAATGCGGTTACGTCGAAAGATACCATAACCTCGTCCTCGCGCAAAGCCAAGTCCCGTACGTTTTCTACAAAATCCACTGAATTGGAAATATTCGTCGTTGTCCTGCCAGCTAAGGGGCTCAACACTTTGTGAAGATACCGGATAGCCGGTAGAGCGGAGACCTAGTGAAGTCTACGATCGGCCTCAAGGGAACGCCAGGCTTGTGCACCTTTGGAAGGCCGTAAATAGCGGGAGCGGACTCGTTTGTACACAACAGGCGGTAATACAAACTTTTGTGTTGCGGAGGAACTAACTGAAACCGCCTTGAAAGCACCTTTGAAGCTGAGTCTGCAGACTGCCGGTCGGATCCTTTGCAAGGGGGGCCTAGGTATCCGCGTCGCTCAACAGGTGCAACATCTTGTCGTGGTAGTCGCTTCGGTTAAGAAGAACGGTGGCGTTGCCTTTGTCAGCCGGTAGAATGGCAATGCTGTCGTTGTTGCGGAGGTTTTTGATGGCTTGTTTTCGGAAGTCATAAATCGCGTCCACGGTGTTCGCTTCTTCAGCTCGAGAAAACGCCGATGGCCCGCGTGCGTGCCTCATCACGTACCCCCGGTGGAAGCTTGCCCACGGCTTGCTACACGGCGCAGATAACTTTCTTCGGGTCAGGCTGAGACGTCGTGTTATAGTTCATACCGAGGCACATGATTGAAGATTCCGCCGGCGTTGGCCTCTACGATGACAAGTTTAGGACTGCATTCTTGGGGTGCGTTTGCTTCTTTGGCCTTAAACATTCCAGTTTCTTACTTTGAGAAACTTCGCATATTTCTTTCCTTTTGCTTGCGACGAAGCTGGCGTGAAGCTGGATGTCCGGGAAGTCATCTTGAACCAGGTGTCTGAGCTGCCGTCGAGCAAAAAATGCTTCGGTTTCCAAGCTTCTTATGTTCTTGCGGCATTCCTGGACCCGTGCAGCGAGCAGCTTCTTCTCCGCCTGTCGAACGATTGATGGCCCCATGGCGTTTTTACGGGCGTCTTCATTCGAAGCGACTTAGGCATGAGATTCTCGTGTGTGCAAGCAATGTTGAAGCTCAGATGCGTCTTGAAGGCGGCTACTTTAGAAGAGAAGGAAACAAATCGCCGTATCTTGGTAACAACCTCTTGTCCGTGTTTGCTCCAATAGCTAACGTAGTCGAGTGTTCGGCGAAACTTCGTCTGGTCAGGGGGCATATTTGCGCATATAAAATCATGGTCACTGACCAAGTCAAAAAGGAAACAATTTGACGTTTCGGAGCCCATACGGGTTCCTTGTTCACAATAAAGCGGGCAAGAGGCCGTCGTCAATTTATATGCAAGATATGGCGCAATGACTTCGTGTAGATTGCAGGCATGTTGCCATCAGTCCGGTTGGCAGTATGAGGTGTGGTTTGGATGATGAGTGACTCGAGGAAAGGACGGGAGGCCAAATTTCTTTCTTTTGCTATGATAGCGGTGTCGTCCCAACCGATGCGGTGATTGTGCTGGCAGGCGTGCTCTGCCAGTGCATTCGTCGTTCGATTTTCTTTTGCAAGGTCACGTTGATGCTCCTTCAATCTTCGTGAAAACTTGCCCGTTTCGCCGATATAAACGCAATCGCAGTCAGCGCAAGGGATTTTGTGTACGACTCCCGGGAACTTGTCACTCTCCATCTTGTCCTTTACGTTCACGAGTCTGCTGCGCAGCTTGCTTGAAGGCACGTGCGCTACACGTAAATCGTATTTGGAAAATACGCGGCAAAGTGCCTCGCTGACTCCTCGAACGTAGGGAATGGCGGGGCGCATGGTGGCCGTCTTGCTGGCGGTTCCGTCCGGTCGTAAAATCTGATTTCCGATTCGTGCCACAAAATTCCTAGGGTATCCATTTGCCGACAGCTCTTGATGCACAGTAGTCAATTCTTCCTTCAATCTCTGTTGATTGGAGCATAGGCCTTTGGCTCTGGTAATCAATGCCGATACCACAGACCTCTTGTGGGCAATGGGGTGGCATGAGCTGTACTGCAGGTAGCGCCCGGTGTGTGTCTTCTTGCGATAAACAGTGAAGGAGAGGCAGCCGTTCGAGCGACGGATGCAGACATCAAGAAACGGTAGGCACTCCGCAGTCTCTCGTTCACACGTGAATTGTTTGTGAGAGTCAACCGAATTTAGGGCTTCCAAGAACCTCGGCACGTCATCCTTAGGGAGGATGCAGAAACAGTCATGAACATATCGTAGAAAGACCTTCGGGGGGGGGGCGTGAAGTTGTCCAGGACCTTCTGCTCGACCGCTTCCATGACAATGTTGGCTGCGGTGACAGATATAGAGGCGCCCATAGCTGTTCCGTGGATTTGCTTGTCTATTTTGTGCCCGTAGGAAAAATAAGTGTTACTGAGACAAAAGCGAAGTAGCTCACTCAGTTCAGGCACGTCGAAGGGAGTCCGGTCGGCGAGTTTGGCGTCCGAACGCAGGGCTTCCGTGCAGGTTTGTACTGCAAGGTCTGTTGGAACGCTAGTAAACAATGCGGTTACGTCGAAAGATACCATAACCTCGTCCTCGCGCAAAGCCAAGTCCCGTACGTTTTCTACAAAATCCGCTGAATTGGAAATATTCGTCGTTGTCCTGCCAGCTAAGGGGGTCAACACTTTGTGAAGATACCGGATAGTCGGTAGAGCGGAGACCTAGTGAAGTCTACGATCGGCCTCAAGGGAACGCCAGGCTTGTGCACCTTTGGAAGGCCGTAAATAGCGGGAGCGGACTCGTTTGTACACAACAGGCGGTAATACAACTTTTGTGTTGCGGTGGAACTAACTGAAACCGCCTTGAAAGCACCTTTGAAGCTGAGTCTGCAGACTGCCGGTCGGATCCTTTGCAAGGGGGGCATAGGTATCCGCGTCGCTCAACAGGTGCAACATCTTGTCGTGGTAGTCGCTTCGGTTAAGAAGAACGGTGGCGTTGCCCTTGTCAGCCGGTAGAATGGCAATGCTGTCGTTGTTGCGGAGGTTTTTGATGGCTTGTTTTCGGAAGTCATAAATCGCGTCCACGGTGTTCGCTTCTTCAGCTCGAGAAAACGCCGATGGCCCGCGTGCGTGCCTCATCACGTACCCCCGGTGGAAGCTTGCCCATGGCTTGCTCCACGGCGCAGATAACTTTCTTCGGGTCAGGCTGAGACGTCGTGTTATAGTTCATACCGAGGCACATGATTGAAGATTCCGCCGGCGTTGGCTCATACGATGACAAGTTAAGACTGCATTCTTGGGGTGCGTTTTCTACTTTGGCCATAAACATTCCAGTTTCTTACTTTGAGAAACTTCGCATATTTCTTTCCTTTTGCTTGCGACGAAGCTGGCGTGAAGCTGGATGTCCGGGAAGTCATCTTGAACCAGGTGTTTGAGCTGCCGTCGAGCAAAAAATGCTTCGGTTTCCAAGCTTCTTATGTTCTTGCGGCATTCCTGGACCCGTGCAGCGAGCAGCTTCTTCTCCGCCTGTCGAACGATTGATGGCCCCATGGCGTTTTTACGGGCGTCTTCATACGAAGCGACTTAGGCATCAGATTCTCGTGTGTGCAAGCAATGTTGAAGCTCAGATGCGTCTTGAAGGCGGCTACTTTAGAAGTGAAGGAAACAAATCGCCGTATCTTGGTAACAACCTCTTGTCCGTGTTTGCTCCGATAGCTAACGTAGTCGAGTGTTCGGCGAAACTTCGTCTGGTCAGGGGGCATATTTGCGAATATAAAATCGTAGTCACTGACCAAGTTAAAAAGGAAACAATTTGACGTTTCGGAGCCCATACGGGTTCCTTGTTCACAATAAAGCGGGCAAGAGGCCGTCGTCAATTTATATGCAAGATATGGCGCAATGACTTCGTGTAGATTGCAGGCATGTTGCCATCAGTCCGGTTGACTGTATCAGGTGTGGTTTGGATGATGAGTGACTCGAGGAAAAGACGGGAGGCCAAATTTCTTTCTTTTGCTATGATAGCGTTGTCGTCCCAACCGATGCGGTGATTCTGTTAGCAGGCGTGCTCTGCCAGTGCATTCGTCGTTCGATTTTCTTTTGCAACGTCCCGTTGATGCTCCTTCAATCTTCATGAAAACTTGCCCGTTTCGCCTATATAAACGCCTTCGTTTCGCCTTGCGCAGTCAGCGCAAGGGATTTTGTATACGCTTCCCGGGAACTTGTCACTCTCCATCTTGTCCTTAAGACAAGATGGAGAGTGACAGGATTGTCCTTAGGACAAGATGGAGAGTGACAAGTTCCCGGGAGTCGTATAAAAATCTCTTGCGCTGACTGCGATTGCGTTTATATCGGCGAAACGGGCAAGTTTTCACGAAGATTGAAGGAGCATCAACGTGACGTTGCAAAAGAAAATCGAACGACGAATCCACTGACAGAGCACGCCTGCCAGCACAATCACCGCATCGGTTGGGACGACACCGCTATCATAGCAAAAGAAAGAAATTTGGCCTCCCGTCTTTTCCTCGAGTCACTCATCAACCAAACCACACCTCATACTGTCAACCGGACTGATGGCAACATGCCTGCAATCTACACGAAGTCATTGCGCCATATCTTCAATATAACTTGACGACGGCCTCTTGCCAGCTTTATTGTGAACAAGGAACCCGTATGGGCTCCGAAACGTCAAATTGTTTCCTTTTTGTCTTGGTCAGGGACCACGATTTTGTATTCGCAAATATGACCCCTGACCAGACGAAGTTTCGTCGAACACTCGACTACGTTAGCTATCGGAGCAAACACGGACAAGAGGTTGTTACCAAGATACGGCGATTTGTTTCCTTCACTTCTAAAGTAGCCGCATTTAGGACGCATCTGAGCTTCAACATTGCTTGCAGACACGAGAATCTGATGCCTAAGTCGCTTCGAATGAAGACGCCCGTAAAAACGCCATGGAGCCATCAGATCGTTTACAGGCGGAGAAGAAGCTGGTGGCTGCACGGGTCCAGGAATGCCGCAAGAACATAAGAAGCTTGGAAACCGAAGCATTTTTTGCTCGGCGGCAGCTCAAACACCTGGTTCAAGATGACTTCCCGGACATCCAGCTTCACGCCAACTTCGTCGCAAGCAAAAGGAAAGAACAATGCGAATTTTCTTAAAGTAAGACACTGGAATCTTTAATGTCAAAGAAGAAAACGCACCCCAAGAATGCAGTCCTAAACTTGTCATCGTATGCGCCAACGCCGGCGGAATCTTCAATCATGTGCCTCGGTATGAACTATAACACGACGTCTCAGCCTGACCCGAAGAAAGTTATCTGCGCCGTGGAGCAAGCCGTGGGCAAGCTTCCACCAGGGGTACGTCATGAGGCACGCACGCGGGCCATCGGCGTTCTCTCGAGCTGGAAGAAGCGAACACCGTGGACGCGATTTACGGCTTCCAAAAAACAAGCCATCAAAAACCTCCGCAACAACGACAGCATTGCCATTCTTCAGGCTGACAAGGGTAACGCCACCGTTCTTGTTAACCGAAGCGACTACCACGACAAGATGTTGAACCTGTTTAGCGACGCGGATACCTATGTCCCCCTTGCAAAGGATCCGACCGGCAGTCTGCAGACTCAGCTTCAAAAGCTGCTTTCAAGGCTGTTTCAGTTAGTTCCTCCGCAACACAAAAGTTTGTATTACCGCCTGTTGTGTACAAACGGATCCGCTCCCGCTATTTACGGCTTTCCAAAGGTGCACAAGCCTGGTGTTCCCTTGAGGCCGATCGTGGACTTCACCAGGTCTCTCCTCTACCGGCTATCCGGGTATCTTCACAAAGTGCTGAGCCCCTTAGCTGGCAGGACAACTACGAATATTTTCAATTCAGCGGATTTTGAAAAAAAGGTACGGGACTTGGCTTTGCGCGAGGACGAGGTTATGGTATCTTTCGACGTAACCGCATTGTTTACTAGCGTTCCAACAGACCTTGCAGTACAAACCTGCACGGAAGTCCTGCGTTCGGACGCCAAACTCGCCGACCGGACTCCCTTCGACTTGCCTGAACTGAGTGAGCTACTTCGCTTTTGTCTCAGTAACACCTATTTTTCCGAGCAGAAGGTCCTGGACAACTTCACGCCCCCCCCCCCCCCCAAAGGTCTTTCTACGATATGTTGATGACTGTTTCTGCATCCTCCCTAAGGATGACGTGCCGAGGTTCTTGGAAGCCCTAAATTCGGTTGACCCTCACATACAATTCACTTGTGAACGAGAGACTGGGGAGTGCCTTCCGTTTCTTGATGTTTGCATTCGTCGCTCGAACGGCTGCCTCTCCTTCACCGTTTATCGCAAGAAGACACACAGCGGGCGCTACCTGCAGTACAGCTCATGCCACCCCATTGCCCACAAGAGGTCTGTCGTCTCGGCACTGATTACCAGAGCCAAACGCCTATGCTCCAATCAACAGAGATTGAAGGAAGAATTGACTACTGTGCATGAAGAGCTGTCGGCAAATGGATACCCTAGGAATGTTGTGGCACGAATCGAAAATCAGATTCTACGACCGAACGGAACCGCCAGCAAGACGGCCACCATGCGCCCCGCCATTCCCTACGTTCAAGGAGTCAGCGAGGCACTTTTCCGCGTATTTTCCAAATACGATTTACGTGTAGCGCACGTGCCTTCAAGCAAGCTACGCAGCAGGATCGTGAACGTAAAAGACAAGATAGAGAGGGACAAGTTCCCGGGAGTCGTACACAAAATCCCTTGCGCTGACTGCGATTGCGTTTATATCGGCGAAACGGGCAAGTTTTCATGAAGATTGAAGGAGCATCAACGTGACGTTGCAAAAGAAAATCGAACGACGAATGCGCTGGCAGAGCACGCCTGCCAAAACAATCACCGCATCGGTTGGGACCACACCGCAATCATAGCAAAACAAAGAAATTTGGCCTCCCGTCTTTTCCTCCAGTCACTCATCATCCAAACCACACCTCATACTGTCAACCGGACTGATGGCAACATGCCTGCAATCTACACGAAGTCATTTCGCCATATCTTGCATATAAATTGACGACGGCCGCTTTATTGTGAAGAAGGAACCCGTATGGGCTCCGAAACATCAAATTGTTTCCTTTTTGACTTGGTCAGTGACCACGATTTTACGTTCGCAAATATTACATAATATATGGAAGTCATTATAAACTGTGTTACCTAAATATTCTTGTGTTTTACGTGTACTTTGGAAGCTTTGTTACTACCCAGCGGCACTTACAGCTAGGTTGGGAAGACTGTCATTTTAAGTATTTTATTTTTGGAATTGTTTCTCTGATAGTTTATTTGCAAAAGGCCTGTAGAGCCGTGCTTTGTGGTACAATTCCGTAACGCTACTGTGGTTGCCCTAGTGTCAAGGGCGCTTTTGCTGATCAGGACTGGTTTGCTGTTACATACCGCCACTTGTTTTCGATGCGACATTTCTTGTTTAGAGCTGTGCTTCGTGTGCTTCTGCAAGAGCGTGTGGTCAGCCTGGCACCTCACATAGGGGTCTTGATGTAGTATGCAGCACTTCAATAATGGAAACACATTAATCTAGAAACCAGGTGCCAAGTTACCGGAAACAGTGCTGAATAGGAAGCAAGACAAGTATTTGAGGTATAAATGCCCACAACACGTAGGCAACCTTGAAAAGGGGGCTGGCCAATCTCCTTAATATCGTGCAAAAAAATGTAAATTTCAAGTATACAGGTTCATTTCAACAATATCATACTACCATACACTATACATGAATATAAGAAAAATAATGCTTGTGCCAAGGACACAAATACAATGCAGAACAAACACATATATATATATCTATACGTCTCGCATGCGTAACACTACAATATTGATAAGCTGTACCACTAACGTAACGTCCTGTAAACAGCATATAAAAGTACCATGAGAGGTCCATTCTACGTTACCCTTCGTGCGTTTTGGATGGTTTTTTTTCGGTGTAGCAACCTTGAATTTATGTAATTTCGACCATAACGGTACATCTCCTGAACATCTGCCATGGCGATTGCTGACGTCTCCAGGATATATCCACCACGTAACGTGGTTTGCTGGGTAGGACTGATCTAAGCCCGGGAAAGTGTCCTATCATCCCGAGTTCCGCTTCTAAGGAGATCTGACCGAGTCCCTTAGCAATGGTGACGGCCTGTTTCCCAGTGCTGTGGTTTCGCGGCGTCCCTCACCATCGGCCTCATTGTAACTGAGTGAACGACGAGGATTGTATTGTACAACAGACCAAAAACATACATGCACGAAAAAAGGAAAGCCACACAAGGGCTGTCAGACACAAAGACTACACACTCTTAACAAAAAAGGCCAGTAAAAACGTAGTAGCCGCTTGTATTCACTAAATCTATACACACTTTACTTCCCTGCAAAACGGTACATATGTGCTGCCACAGTGTACATTGAAAGCTATCGTTACTCATCTAGACCGTAGACTTAGCATTTGCTGCTGGTGTGATGCTAGCATTCACGGATACTAACAAATTCTATGACTAATCGAACATAATAACTACAGTACACTTCCAACTCCACCTAACGACTACAAGGTTTTACTTGTATGCGCTCACTGCAATGCATAATTCTTAAATTATGGCTGATATATTTTGCTTTTTCGACAAGACTACTGACTCTATCAGAGCACTTTTCGGTTTTGGTTACAAAAGTCAGAAAAAAATGTCTTTCTAAGAAACGGAGATATTGACGATCTCCATGTTCATGCAAGTGGATTTCTTTCTCATTTTATTTGTTGTTTACGTGTGATATGTGGTTGTTGAATCTGTGTTTATGTTATGCCGCGCGCTCAGCCTGGCTGCGTTTTCACGCGTATCTTTTTTACTAGGTTAGGAGTATCCAGTTCGTGACAACATGTGGCTTTTACCTACAGTAAACGAAGTCTTATTTTACGTACGTAGAAGCGTCAGGTACGTAGAGCTTTCACGGGTGACCAGTGCGCTTGCTCAGAACCCAAATGGTATCTTGAGTCTTAGAGACGTACGTCAGATTCGAATGTTTACGTTGCGGTCCTCACGTTTCCTCCGCCGACCTGCCCTCCCACTACGGAGGCATAACTGATCCACCGGGAGTGCCTCGATGTGATGTCGTGTTGTACGCTGTTGATTTCACATTCAAGTTCCCCATTCTTACACTCACAGCAAGCTCCACCCGACAAGTTGCTTCTGTTTCTTTAGATGGACGGAATATTTCGCAGCTGTAAAGCCCTACGAAGTACCATTTGTCCTCGTCATAGCAGCGATATAGAGCAATGAGAAGTTGGCTACAGCAGTGTCTGTTTCTTTACGCTCACGGCTCTAGGCATCCAGGCATTCTAGGTGCGCCATGCGTCCCGCATGTGTAACTAAAAGACTTTCCAACTAAAAGTGCGAAGACTACGCATACTTGTCACGGTTCCGTACGTTGACTCTGTACGCACTTCAAACTAAAAGTGTCTACGAACTTCTTAGTTGTTGTTCTGACATGTAGCCAGTGTTTTGTTAGTAAATGTTAGACCTTTTTTCAGCACGGACGATATGCAAAATTATGGAATCATACGACATAAGTAAGATGGGTAGCAGTGTGTGGCCTGGCTTCTATTATCTTCTTGGAAAGAAATATGGGTTCCTTATTGAAACCTATAATCTATGCGCTTCTTTTTCTTGTTCACTTGCACGGTGTGTCACCTTGTGGCAATACTCGGTGTAAAGAGGCTTTTAAAGCTCCGTGTAGAAGGGAAGACGATGAAGCTTTCGTGCTGGTACCGAAAAACGACTACGGAGAGTGGAAGGTATATTAAGGAGAAGGAAAGCGGATTCGAGGGGGTAAGGTCGCAGGCAGATGAACGTGGACATGGGCGAGGGCTTAACTGGATGTTCTCTTTACCGTTCTCTCCCAAATAGTGTCCTTTTTGGTGCATTTGCCACCTTTCACCTCACTAATAGAAATATTACCCAGTTCTCCAATCAGTATAACTGATTACTACCGAAAACTAACATAAATTACGGCAAGCGAGCTGCCCTTTTTTCAGCCACATCACTGTGGAATTCTTTTCCGTTATGGATTAGATGTTTGCTATCACAGCGTACATTTTCTAATTGTTAACATCCTTACTCGAAATGTACTTACGTAGTTCATGAAATATTTTAGCGTGTACCGTTTATCTTTTAGTTTTATACATCTTTCCCCGTTTACGTTCATCTTTCTTGTTCAATTTAAAATAATGATTCCTTATAATTTTATGTGTTATTGCACTATCATTGGATTTTGATTTGTCCATGTCCCCAATGTGACTATGCGTTTTGGTTTGCATTCCTTAAATATTCGTCTAGCATTGCGTACTTTCCAATTTTTGTTCTCAAACTCGCGCAAAACTATGAAATGTTACTGTAGAAAATATTTATTTTTTGTCGCCTGACCCTGCCGGGATAATGATTTTACTAATTTTCTGTGTTCCGTTAACTTTGTCTTGAGCCTATAGAGCCACCAGGTCCCGCTCACACTTTTTACTTCGGCACCTCCTTGTGTACTAAAATAAATTACGCATTGTGTAAAGCAAACATGTGTTTAATAAACACTGAAACCTGAGTATTACTTCGGTAAAAAGCTTGTGCACAAAGCAGAATAAACTGATGGGCCTGTTTATCTTCAGGTCCTTGGGATCTCCATTTTTATGAATCAGAATAATGTTGGCGTTTTTTAGGCTATGGGCACGGTTTTAGTGTTCAAGCATTCCGAAAAAAGCACAGCAAGTTTTTCCGGTACAACATGTCCCCCCTCCAAAAGATCCACGGTTATGCCGTCAACACCTGCAGCTTTTACTCTGTTCGTGTCTCTGTGAGCCTTTCCGACCCCTTGTTTAGTTACTAGTGGGGCATCCCAAGCTGCGCTTGTACTCTCAGTGGTTTCCCCTGGTCTAACGTAGCTGGAGTGTGGCCCGGGGAAAAATCGTTCTTCTACATGTATTACCTGATCCTAATTTTGCTGAATGTAACCCTAGTCGTCTCTGAGTGCGTACACCCTGTCTTTGCGGATGGGTAGTTTCCTCTTAGTTACATTCGAGGTTCCCCTTATTTGCAAGGTTTTTTATTCACAGCCATTTTACATGAACGAATGTCGTTTCTTTTACTTGAATTCACCCATTTTTGATGGCTTGGTTAACTTCTTCCAATACGCGACATTTGACACCTTTATTGTCTCACGCTTAGCACTGGCTCCCTCCATTTTCTTAGTGTTCAAGTTAGTACCCTAATTGATGTACCTCCCAACACCTACTGCTTGTTTACTGGGTGATGATATTAGGTTGTCATTTATCCCGTCTACACCAACCCCGTTCTGCTCGTTCAGAAGCGATAGTTTGTATTGAGTAGTTATTTTCAGGTCCTGGTGTCTGGATCTGACTGAATCCATGCGGAGGTTCTTAGTTTTCACAAGTTTCATTCTTTCTTTTCTGAGATTCAACCTTAGCTTGCATCTGACCATTCTATGATCGCTGCTGCGAATCTCATTCAGCACGTCTACGTCCTGCACGACACCTGCTTTGCCATACAAAAGGAAGTCAATTTCGTTTTCAGTTGTACAATCACAATTTTTTCACGACCGTTTCCTATACTTTCCTTTCTAAAACGAATGGGTTCATCAACTGTACATTTTTTCTTGCGGCAAATCCCAGCAGTGAGTGTACGTCCTCGACTGTATCAACTGTCTATTATGGAGTTTCCACTGACCTTTCACCAATTTGCTTCTTACCCACCTTTGCGCTAAAGTCTCCCACCACAATTCTGAACTGCGTTGTTATCTTTTTCATTGCTGATTCGACATCCTCGTAGCAGGCGTCTACCCCTACATCATCATATCCTGTTGTTGGCGCATAGGCATGTACCATGTCCCTGCATCGCTTGTCCAGCATGATCGCAACCACCGAGACTCTCACGTTAATGCTGAAACACTTCTCCACGTTTCGTGCTATATCTGTGTATTAAAAATCCCACCCCATGTTCTTTCTTCTCTTGGGCTCCTCTGCAGCAAAAAATATGCCCCCTAGGGAGCTCTATGAAGCCTTTTCCTGCCCTTCTAAGTTCGCTTACCCTAGAACATCTCACCTAATGTCCTAGAGCTGGACTACTAATAGAGCCACGTTACCACCACTAAAATGAGAGCGTGCCTTGAATGTTGCCACGGTAAAGTTTCACACAATAAACCTAATACATACTACGTCAAGCAATTTATGCCTTGCCAAAACGAGAAGGTTATCTGGAAGGGGCTTAGTCAGAGTTTGGAAGATTTTGACGAAATCGTGTAACCGAATATATTCTTGTGCATAAACATTTGCAGTTCGAGCTGCTCGACACCTATTTGGCGCATTTGTCAGTAGCCGGTGAACCGACCTTTAAGACGGCTTTCCTATTTATCTTTGTCTGCACGCAAAGTAAATCCTAGGAGAGGTGTTGCAGAGGCAACAATACGGCGTAGATAAGAAAAAAAATAGCGGGTGTTTTCTTCTGAAGGCCCAGGTTTCTATAGATACCTGCTCTAGCAGTAAATAAAAGAAATAAATAAATAAATAAAGCGCCAACTGTGCTTTTCGATGGGAAATATTTTATTGAGATTAAAGGCAGCGTCAATTGAGTGACCACATTGCGACTGTTGTCGTTATGCTATGATAGTGCTGTCTGTACGGTATAAAAGCGACATTTGTAAAGAAACGCTAATGTATTTTAACAAGTTTGAACCAAACTTTCGCACCGTACCATCAATCGCCGTCGGTCATTCACAGTGAGTGAAAGTATAATGTGCAATCGAGTAAAAGACCTACCACATCACCATTGTGCGTGTTAGGTACAAAGCCAACCTGCCCTACCCATTCAAATACATAGTTTATTCATCCAGTCTAACACAAAACTCTCTTTGAAACTTCATTCAAACGGTTAATATATGCAAGACACAGGCCAACACGTGGCGCTTTCTAATGCTATTCTGGTAACCAAGTTGGAGAATAATGTCTTTAAAAAGAAACATTCGTCGGTTGGTGCACTCTGCTTAGTAAGAACGGAAACATAACCAGACAAGAGAATAGGGCACAAACACAGTGCAGAAACCACAAAATCATTTTTCAAAATAGTTTGCTTTATTTAGCGCCTACCTGGCTCCGAATATTGACGTCATTTCTTTAAAAAGATTGCGCTTTCAAATAATGGGGTGGTAACAGGTAAAATGAAATAATTCAGATCGTGACATCGCCTTCACGTTATAACAGTTTTTGATTTTTTAACCATGTGATAATAGCGCACCCCAACGTGCGCAGAGGCACCCTGCCAGCGTTTCCCTCTTCCCTGTGGAGCAAGTGCCTGATTTATAAATAAATGCATTCGTCGTCAGCGTTCTATAAGATAGTAATACAGTAATTTGTCTTATTACAGCAACCTATCAAAACAATTTGAACAAGTGGATTTAAACCAACCTCTACTATGAAAAAGCTTTTTAAAATCTATTTCCAGCAATTTTAACATTTGCAATTAAATCTGCTGATTTGAACATTTCTTGCTTTTTGTTATCGCAACTATGCAACGCTCTTCACACAAGTTTTTGAACAGCTTTTGCAGATGTACACAACTTTTCTGAAGGATCATTTTGACGACGTTATATATGAGAGAAGTCTTACGAGATTAGTTTCTTTGCAGGAGAATGCGAAATTCGCTTATTGCCTTATGCTGCGTAACAATGAGTTCTCGGGCTGGAAATAAATTTAATGGAAAAATTACTACTATAATACTTCTCTACATTTCTTCCAGCTTATCCATATGGCTTGTTACCCGCGAAAATCTTACAAACTTGTTCGAGGATTTATTTATTTGTTTAATTATTATTACATTTTTTTTCAATACCTTAAAGCGGGGAGGGCGTTACAGAAGGGAGTGTTAATGTTGCAAATACAGAAAGTGTTGTGTATGGCTAGGTCATTTGTTACACAAGAAATGCGGCTTAGATACAGCAAGCAATGAGGTTTCTTGAAATTATACAGGGTGGTGATAATATACAGGTTGAAACGAATAAATAGGTAGGAAGCGAGCATACTAAAACATGTAATTATACGTATACCTACCAAAAAATCGGAATAGAAGCCAGAAACGAAACTTCGTCCCAAAGAGTATACCAGGCAAACATACGAACGCATGCAAAATACACTCTGCAACCATAAAAAAGGCAGCATAACAGATTAGAATACCTAAATACGTGTGCGATAAATATACAAAGCACGTATCTGGACAACAAAAAAGAAACAACTGTTTACTGAGAACGAAACTAGTTTTCGGCGACTGCACGAAATTGGCGCGCATCCCTGATTGTGGTCATTGAGATTGGCAAGTTGTTCATTTTTTTGTTTTGTGAATAAAAGAATAAAAAGTCGAATTCTAAAGCACTGCGGACGTTAACCTTGTAGGGATGATCAGTGACTGGCGATACATATGACGCACCAGTTAGCTGTCGGTTTTTGAGAATTGCGTTAGAATGGTAAATCCTGGGACAAAGATTAATCGAGTATTTCACGGCTTAAAAAAAGATTGGGCATATTAAAGTGAGCTTTACAGATTTTACATCTGACATGCGAGTGTAGCTGGCCAAGGTAAAAATTGCGCGGATGTTTTTAACGGATTCTAAACCGTTATTAAGACAAACGAGTCCAAGGTCCCATAGTGCGCAGGGATATTCTAGTTTGAGACGGATTAGTGTTTTGTACAGCATCAATTTCAGGACTGAAGGGTCATAAGAAAAGTTACGTTGTTAATTATGTAATCACTCGTGTTTCCTAAGATAAGTTATGAGGTAAGTGGAATCTTTATAAGCATATGTTTTAGTTTCTTCAAGTTGGCGGTCTTTGATTGTGTAAACGGAAGCTTGAGGAGGATGGAGACGCCGAAAAATTATCATTGTTATACATTCACTAGTGGTTGCAAGCATATTTGAATATGACTCCGGTTAGAAACTTAGCGTAGATGACACTGAAAGATTGAGGAGTCGGAATTTGAAGAAATTGTTCGGTACCGTACGGAATCATCCGCAAAGAATCTGAAAGAAGAGGTAATTTGGCTGGGCAGTTCATTGATATCAATGAGAAAGAGAAGGGGCCGAAACCGATCCTTGAGGGTTGCCTAACCTGACTGATCAGAAAGAAGACCAATTGGGTTCGATTCGACGAAAGATTTTTCGATCCAAGCTATAATATCACAGTCCACTTTTTTTTGGACGCTTCATCCAAAATATGTGATGAAAGACAAGATCGAATGCTTTGGGGAAGTCTAAGAAAATCCAGTCCACAGACGATCCGTTATCGGGAGCACTCAAAATGTCACGAGTGAAAGAAATGAGCTGGGTCCCACAAGAAATTGTTTTTGTAAAGCCTCGTTGGCATGAATAAAAGATAGAGGTATTTTCCAGAGACTCAACCACGTGTTAATTAATTGTGTGTTCGAAAAGCTTACATTGGTTGCTACATAACAAAATCTGACGGTGATTTATTGGATTGTGGGCATCACCGGACTTGAATAACTGTACCACCTTGCCAATCATCCAAACTTGTGGTAAGATAGTGTTGCATATTGAGTGGGTGAAAATCTTACCAAGAATTATGGATCAATATACTTCTGTGTTTTTGAGCAATGATTAATTTATTTCATCTACCCCCATGAGCAATAATACCTTTACAATTCTAATGAGCAGGCTGACTCCATCCAGGTAAATATCAACTCGTTTTGTAGGGGAAACCTTGACCGCTTCGATTAGATAAGATTAAGTTTCGTGGGATGGTTGTGGGAAGACCTTTTAAAACATGTCGTCAAAAGCAAAACAGGCTTTGGAATGAGAGATGGATACGCCGGTTTGATCAAATAAAAATACTGGGTTGTTTTTCGGGCCACCGAATACAGTTCAGAACTTCTTAGTATTTTGAACAAACAACTAGGAAGAATATCAACGAAGATAACGTGCTTTGCTTTTTTTACTGCTTACTTGAAAGCATCATTTTTTTGGAGGTGCAAAGATTACCCAACTGCCCGCTTGCACTTTCATGCTTCTCAAAACACTGCCTTCTTTCTATTTAAAGGGCTCTTGAGGGCATATTAAACCAAGGGGCGCAGTGCTTACAAGGAATGGTGCGCAAGAAAATACACTTTTTAATCAAGGAGTGAACTTTATTTTTAAGTACTTCCCGGTTTTTATTTAGTCTAGGTTAATAAAGTTTGACCTTGATGTCATCTACCAAACCTTGCAGATGAGTGTTAATAGCTTAAAAGTGGTGTTGCGATAATATCTCATTAGCTTCATTTCATTGGCAGTTAGCTTGTTATCGTGTTTTCCGAGAAGTGAATGGAACAATGATACTAACGCCTGGCTCAAAGGCGAGCAAGTGGACGGGACCTGGTGAAGTGGTTAAAACAAGGTCGAGTAAGTTTGCGCTTGGTAGGTAAGTGCGTGTCGATTGAGCTGTGAAAAACGAAATTGGCAACAGGAGTCAAGAAATTCTGTTGCTTCGCGCGAGGAGCAAGAAACGCTCCCGCAGCTTCGAGACCAAGTTATTTGAAGGTAATTTAAGTCACCTTAAATGTAGGTTGGATATTTGGGGAATCTTACAATATCGGTGCTTAATACATCGTGAAGATCATTGCAAAACGACGAGGGCGCACGAAGAGGCCGTTAACAGACCAAAATATAGTGTTTTTGTGCTTGAGGCGAACACATGCGAAACACACCTATAAGGGAGTTGCAAGCGGAATACGAAACGACTAAGATGGCCGGCGACAAAAATTAGTACACCTCCATGCAACCTTATTCCTCTACCACAAAGGTATATTGAAAAGGATACCTGACCTTCAAAAAATTTTGCTGCACCAAACGTTCGCAGACAACCACCACGTTTCGGTTAAACTCACTACATCAGAATTGAAAGTTTCGATAAATGAGGATGATTCACTGTTCTTATAAAGACGCTGCGAATGTTTGAAACAAAAATAAAACTTTATTGATGGTACTACTAACATGTAGCTATGAACACGTAGTGCTGGCCACGCCAGTTTGAGTGGCGAGAACACTTTGTGGCAGAGGTGTCATCGTCGGTAACATCACTTTCGCACACAATATCACTGGACGGAACGTAAACGTATCTTTTCTGTGAATTATCGATTCGTTGTACCGAACAAAGAACTGTTCACCCCTAGCTTTAGCAACCTAAATTAGTTTCTTCGGCGTAATTCGAGTTGATATGCAGAAGTCTTCACCAAGGCCCCTTACGGGAGGTTTTAGCTATGACGGGGAAAAATATCGAATCCTTGGTTATGAATTGTGAAGAATTCACAAACGCAAGCTGTCATTTATTTGGACAAACTTCCAAAGTTGATAGCCGCGTTCGATTTCTTTATCCTGCAGCTAATTTTTCGATGCAAAATTACACGCTTCAGGACTCCTGGTTTAGGATTAGGACCAGAATGAGGTCATGGTATCAGAAAGCCCACAAAAAGGACATTTTGCCTTCGAGATCTGTTTTCGAAATATTCGAGACAATGATTGAAGGCGTCTGTTTCACTGCGCACACCATCAGAAACTGAAAGAGACATGTCACAACATGAACCGCCATCCGGCGAGGCAATTTGTTTTTCCACAGCGATCAGTCTTTTCAATACTGTCGGCTGCTTTTTTTTTCATGTTGATCTTAATTTTCTGACCTTCATTTAGGTGTGAAGCACCTCGACATGATTCTTGTTAAGGTTTGCGTTTCGTGATTTGAAAAGCGACAAGACATCTGGTGTGGAAGTAGTGGAGGAAGAAGCAGGGCGTGCATACTATCGTCGTTAGTGAATAAAGGAGGAGGAACCGCGTTTCCAGTTAGCCTTAGCGTGGCATATTGCTTTTTTTTTAGGTTCACAATAACTTCGGTGCTGAAACGGCTTCCTCCTTCTTTATTCGATAAAGAAGATGGTATGCACGCCCCGCTTCAACCTCCTTTGCTTATTCAAGAATATCGTTATCATCTTGGATATCACCCTATACACCGTCTGCTGCTTCGGGGTTTTCTTCAACATAACAACCTAAGAGCAATAAATTGACAACAAGAACAGAATCGCAAAGTGTAAAAATAAACACTTCGCCGTGGAACGATCAGCAAACAGACGTTTCTTGATATTTTCTAAAACAAATAAGGGCGCGGACCTACCGGTGTAACGTAGCAGAGGAGAACATGACGAAACCGCATGACGGCCGCTCTCCTGTGTCCACTGATCTTGTGAGTGCCAGGATTTTCCTTATACAGGTGCTGATGATTTCATCTCGACGACGATGGGATTGGTATGGGAGTTGTATAAAGCAGAATTGTGGCGCGACTGTCAGCTTTCAACAACGGGCGCTGTGGTACCATCCCTTCTTCGTGACGCTTGGCCCGTGCCGCTACTCGAAATGACCAGTTCATGATTTGATAGTTGAACACGACGGAGACGTATGAGGGCTGCTATCCTATGACCAATTGATGCAGTTTGAAGCTTTTCCTGGGCTCTTCATGGGTATAGGTTAGAATCTTCCTGTTAGCCGGATACGATCATAAAGCCGTTTTACAGCCACAGCTGTTTAAGCTTTGCAATGTTCTGCCTAATGATTTTTCAATTCTTGTAAAAAGCTTTCGTTTATTTTTTTCTTATTTTCGGGCATTTCGCCCACGGACTCCCGTTTACTTTCAACTTAGCAGTTATCCAGAAAACAACTGGAACATCCTCGCTAAAGCACTTAGAGAGCGAACTCTAATTTTGGCTCAATCTAGCAGCTTCTGTGAAACACCATTTCGAATGACAACTTTTTGACGCCTCATATTCCCATCGTCAGTATTACATGGTTTTGTAAATTTCCTAAAAAACTAGGCATACAAAGTTCGAAAACTTCCGTTTCCTCTGTTAAAGATAAATCAGTTAAAGGGCACAATGTTTTCATTCTTTTCGCCATTCCGAAGTACTACCCAGATTAGACTGGTTCATTAAACTTCCGTCATTTTACATATCGGACGGCCACAGACGTGGCCAAAACAGGTGTAGAAAGAGTGTGGTGTCTGTGTTGGGCGTTGCATTAGAAGCGCTAAGAGGGGGAAAGGCTACACGCAATGAATGGAAATGAATAACGGACAAAGCCGCGCCGGCCGCCCTTCATCTGCACGGTTCCGTCAGCGATGAACTGCTGTACAGAATAAATTTTCGACTGCATACAGATCCGTAGCATTTTGTTATGTGAACGAGTGCCATTCAGTGGAGCTGAAGAGGCTTCGCAACGTAATCCACCACAATGTGAACGGTTGGACCAACCGACTTTTAAGCTTGATATTGTATGTGCCCCATTGATCGAAAAACGCCATCGATGTTGCTTGCGCGGTACTGAAAAGGGCCATCGCTGTAATGACCAAATATCAAAATGGTTTTTTGTATGTTATTGTTGAGGAAATAAACAGAGTTATACTCATAAATAGCGGAGTGCTTCCCTTTAGGTAGTTACGGGGGATTTTTAGAGATTGGGGCATGTTGCCTCAAAATATCACGTTGAAATTTGAAATTTGAAATTTGAAATTTGAAATTTGAAAGTTGAAATGCCAGCCAGCATTTATCTTTCAAAATCCGTGCTTCGTCCTTGACACCTCGGGTTGGTCCTGCCCTTCATACAGTAGAAAGAGGACTCATTCGGCCACTCTGGCTGTCGTAGGCTTTGGAAACAATCGGGGATTAGCAGTTTTGCGTTTACCCCAATCTTGCTAGCTGTTCAGCCTTTACATGGGACTTAAATTGCATTTTCTAGCTTCCCCACCTTTTGGTTCATTTTTCGCGAAGTTTACCTTTGCTCTACACGACCGATAACAACAAAGGAGTGACTCTGTATCGTCGGCTCTAGGCTTTTGGTAGAAAATAGCTGAACTTGCCAACCTAAATGGGTTGTTTTTATTGTTTAGGTTGACATTGAAAACTGCCCCAGCCTTCTTACATTAAATGGTTAAGCACTTATGCCTTAGATTCCGATATGTTTTATAATAACTGTACCAGCGAAAAGCAGGCACATCCCATGCGCGTATATAAGGCACAGTACCTTTATTAATAGTAAAGTATAACGAATTTGCTGCTCATTTTCCTAGTTCTCCTTCTTCTCATTCCCCCCCCCAACAGCTCGCACACATACTCACACACACGTGGAACCGTAGCTCTGGTGCCTTTTCGCCCCCGATTTTTCTAACCACTGCGGCAGTCTGCTTGACTTGAATTTATTCTTGACATCTTGAACCATAGGGCTTGGTTTAGGCTTAGGTTTGCAACTGGGAACGCAGTACGGCCACCGCCTTGTGACAGACAAGCCGGAACACGGAATTAATTTGTAGTAAGATTACTTTTGGTAAGAACGGCCAAGGGTGTGCGATTGGAAATATTTGGTCTGTTCCGCCGTAGTTAAATTTAACCAAAGGCTGTTTACACACGTCTGTCTCCTACGTTTTCTAACATCCCTATGCTTTTGGGTCTATTTGCCTAGGGGTGTTTCTGGTCAACGAGTACCGCTAGAGCACAGGCGATCTTCAACGGCAGCTGTGCCTTGCCTTGTACAATATGCATAGGCGCGATGTAAATAGCTGCCAGATGAATTCAGCGTACAAATTAAGCCACCTTAGAAACCGGCAAACCTAAGTCACTTCAAGGGTGTTGGGCGGTATGTTCCATAGGTCTAGGCTCCTACACCTGCAAAATAAGTAATGTTGCAGTCTTTGTTTGTTCACTTCGTAAGTGTTATATTTATCTATTAGTCGAGAAATATTGGGAGGAGAACCTTGTTTTAGTTAAGATAGAAGTTTGGGCTTTGAACACAATTCAAAGCCTTGGAACGCAATAAAACTGATGCCTCTACAATATAAGCATTTCTTTAACAGATGTGATTTTTCGCCCTATCTTGGTTCTACTGTAACGTGTCTTTGGTTCTTAGTGATTAACGGACTAGGTTTTGGCCGCCCCCAATCCTGCTTGCAATATTTTTTCTAGTAGAGCATTTTCCAATGAAAATGTTCTCAATGATAACTGTAGGAATTTTCTTGTAATTAACATTTATTGGGAATGTTGTGGATGTTTTGGGCGAGGTGTAGCGTTTACTGCATATACTTGATGGTATGCTCTGCACAAAGTATCAATAAAATACCTGAAATACACACCGTAAGAAATAATATTGCACACTATTATAAATTTTAGGCAGGAGTATCGCGGAGTTGCTCAAACGTGCACAATACATTTTGTATCATCCGCTTCTCCGACACCGCTGTTCATCGCATTGGCATAGAAGGGATGGCGCCACAAGCTAAGCACGGCGTTTGGCACTGCATTACTGTTGTGCTTCTAAACAAGCGCAATGTTGTTGTTAGAACTAACTCAGCAATACCCCACTTGCACAGGCTCCTGCAGACAGATCTTAAACCTCGCAAACATTGATGCATTCTTTTATTTGTGCCCGTACTAGTTCTTATAAATCACGCAAATGATTTATGTTCCACAATATTCAATTTGCGCTGTGGACATGCGTATTTCGTATGCGAAGCACAATTTTTACGAAAAAGATTTTACTCGCATGTAAAGAAGACAGCGGCGATCCTGCTCATTGCCCTTACACACATTGCTGCCATCAGTCCTCTGTACCAGCACCGCTCGAGGGCTAACCCACTGAGATGAGCCAGGTCGAACACTTTCCCATGTAGGCCAATTTACCCGCGACAGCATTCTGACTTTCCACGAAGTCACTGGTCACTCCCGCCTCTCTCGCTGGTGCTACCCTCTACACCATTGGTCCCTGCCTATCACCGAGGGACGGTACTGGCGCCTTTTGAAAACAAACTCCCTCCCCTGTCGCGCCAGACTACAGGCAACTTATGCATCTGTATTACCCTCTCCCCGATTTCCCGACAGTGGAGCCCACAAAACAGTTGCTCAAATCATTTGGCAATGCCCTCAAAACTCATTCCCTTTCATCTCTTGTGTGGAGCACTTGCAGGCGGCATTAGACAGCTCGCCTCCGCGGGTCCAGCAAGGACTAGCTGAATTACAAGCTAAGGTCAACGCCGCCCTCCAATCACTGGCCACCACTTGCCGTTGACCCAAGGTTCCAAAATAAAGTTTTCTCTCTCTCTCTATCTTTATATCCTTCCTCTCTCTATCACTCTCTCTGTCTCTCTGTCTCTCTACATCTTAAGTACTCCAACTTGCCTGCACAAGGTTTCGCTGTACTATGGTGCCGTCGCACTACTTTTCATTCATGTTCCAACGTACTACACTTCAATAAAGTATTACTGTCTGGACTTTTAATAAACAATACACGCTTGTACTGATATTTATCTGTACTCCTGTAGTGTTTTTATCCGCACTTGTACTCTGACTTCAATGCTCTTCTATCGTATACCGCAATTATTAATGTGCACTGGGTAGAAGCCTCCAGAGGGCGATCCAGCGTATGTGTGCAATTTAATAATCAATTAATGCTGTATGTTTGGTTCACTTGACAAACTAACCATCAGCTGCAATTTCATGGCCCCATGTTTTTCGAGAGCTTGTGATTCTGCGGGTATTAAACATATTCACGGTTTAGATACCTAAGAGTTGAGGCTGAGTAATATTTAATTCTATGTCCTCTCACAGTTCCCTGTTATTTCTTTAATTATTCATGGTGGAACTCTTCTAGGTTGGGGTGCATGAGACAGCACGCCTAGCTTCTCCGGCTCCACGCAGGCGGCTAGGTATGGTGATCCAAATATGCTGCGTGGAATAACAGGTCACGCTTACAAAAATAAATGTTGAGTTTAAATTCAGTTCCTGCTGAGTTTTTATTGAGTCAAAAGAAACGTAGTTGAAACTCAAGGGGTCTGGAGATTTGTCATCAGATAGTCAAAAACGCTTGTATTGAGAAAACGCAACAGAAAACCATACTACATCAGTCTACTGAAACTCTTTCGAGAAACAATTGAAAAACTAATTACGCTGAAACATTTATCTTTGAAGAGCTGTTTTTTTTTTTCAGCGCTGCCCAGTGTACGTTTTGGTTTCTATAATAATAAGACTACTAATTATGTCTATGCTTTTTTTCTGCGTTCATATTTCTAATGAGTGCAGTAAAGAAAATGACCACAACGTTTTCATAATAAAACAAAAACTCAACGGAATATCAAGACTTCGGTTAGCTGAAACTCAATCGGTTTCTTCTGGCAAGACTCTTAGGGCAATCTAGTAGCCTTTACCAACAGCATCTTTGTGCAAATATTAATTATAGTTGGCTAAGTACGGAAATAAAGAATATTCCACAAAATTGTGGTCATTTTCTCAAATACTGCCGCAGCATGGCTTGCACAAAACATTGGCGCAAATACACATTGACAAACCTCAAACGGCTCACATTTACCGGCACCAGACCCCCCCGAAGTCGGTTTCCTGCTGAAGAAGCAGCAGCAGCTGATTTTTCTTCTTCATACAAAAGAAAACTTTCGTAACGGGGATACATTACCGCTCGTGACGTTATAGGTGAGCACTCTCCACTACTGCTAGGCTCCAGCTTTGCCGCGATTTTGCGTCAGCGGAGATATTTTAAATTCTGTCTTTCCGAAAAGCTGCATTGGATATGAATAGAAATATTGCCGTGGCGTTCGTCTTTGCATTGTTAGGCTGAAGCATGGTTCAGTTCATGTGCAGACACTAGGATGTGCCCCGAATAGCCGAATATGTTTAAAAAAGACGTAAACATGGCGCGGCTATTGCCTTTCTTCCTTTCATATATCCGCCTGATTCCGCTTTTATAGTTATTTCTTCGTATTAGTGCCCTTCCTATGTTGCATACATTTGGCACACCACTACAAGCGAGAAAAGATGCCGATAAAGCTTGGGGTGTATTTTTTATTTGCGGGATTCTGCATTTTTTGATGACGTTGCGCAGGATAGAATTTGGCATGTCCACATTTCCACTGAGTACAATGTTTTCTTTTTTTCACAACTTTTCAATAAGCCGCTTACGTTCTACAATTATGACCACGTCGATACCGAGTATTATTTACTTGTGGTTTTTATTGCATCTGCTAAGACAATAAAATGCACTGTTGCCATCGATAGGCGCATATAATCAAAGGGTAATTCCACTTGTACAAATAGCAGAAACTACACCTTCCAGATGATCAGAATAAACCACAGGGTAACATATGCGTGCTCTAGCGTATAATTAAGCCGGAGAGCAGGAGGCTGCTGTTTGCTGTAACTGTGCGTGGATGCTTTGCGCCAAACGTAACGGCACGTTTTAGGCTTCCGTCATTAAAATTTCGAACGCCAGCTGTCAACCAAAAAAAATAAAATTGCATTTAATTGAATGTCTCAACGAAGTTCCCACTACGAATACCTAAAGAGCACCCCTAAACTAGAAGCATACCAAGCGGCGGTGAACAAGCATTAGGTAGCCTAATCGTCTTCACGAAGCAGCATTGTCAAGCTTGTACGAGGCGGTAGCCATTTTGTGCCTTACGTCCAATGTCCCCGCAAGGTGAACCTTACAAGAAGGTTTGTGGATATTTCTGTAGGGAGAAAAGCTGGCCTTCGCAAATAAGTGAAGGCCGCTGTACAATAAAAAAATATAGCTCAGTTGCGTATACCTGAAGGTTAGTAGCAGGCTATACTAAAGATGCCTGTTTTAAGGCCGATAGGTTGAAACATTTTCATGATTTGAGCAACGATAAAAACAATAGCAGAAAGTAAAAATCAACGTTTGCGTTAACAAATCCTGAAAATTGCGTTTCTATGAAGACCAACGCTCTTTGTTTGTCTCGCACGCTTGTGGGCCGCCGTTGCCACACAACGGTATAACTTATCTTCTTTGGGTGCAATTCTAAAACGGAGCATGATATTTTTTAATGACGGAGGCTTTGCTTGGTTGCTTCTTTCCGTAAAAATGACCCCTTTGTGCAGCATAATTAGTCATTCGTTGTTCTTGTTGCGACTTGGTGATTAGAATGCCGAGGGTTTGTGTTGGAGTAAATGAAAAAAAAAATACATTTCTTCCCCCAACTCATTGGTTAATGTCCCTCATATGAAGTGATTTCCAGGGAAATTAGGAATGAACGCATAAAGGAAACACGTGACAAATCCAGTTCTCGTGGTACTCGTACAGGGGTTCCGGTTTTCTTACCTAAGTAATATCGTCTGCCACGCTTGGCAGTAAATAACCCTACGTTTCCTCCTAATTGTTTAAGGCGTACTTTTAAGTGAACAATTTAGAGGCTTTGCCACCTTTGATAAAGTAAGACATCGAAGATGCAGCTTTGCTGGGTTTCGGTATGAATGGATTTGTCTAGGGCTATGATGAATTCGTTATTATATTTGTTTCTTAACGGCTGCGTTTCAAGCGGGAAAGTTCTTTTTCATCCGGAAGGAATTTGCAGCTTCTCGACGAAGTCGGATGTGAGGCGGTGCGGGCGGTGCCTGCCTTTTCCACCGCACGAGCTTTCCGTTGCTTTCGAGTCCAATCCCGCTTTTAAGTAGGCTGACGCTCCAGAAATACCCGTCCGTTTTTCTCCCAGCGAAAGAAACCCGTATTTCCCATGGGCATCAAAGCTGAAACTGCACGATATAGCTGCGATCAGACCATTGTGCAACCCTTTAAATATGCATCGATCGGTGCTGACGCTGGGGTAAAACTACTGAAGGCGGTTTTTACGGTTGCGAGGAGAAACGGTCGGAGGAACGGTTCCGAAAGATCGTTACCTGCGGAATAGAAACCTGATATCCGAAACTTATGCACCGTCGCTATAAAGGGAGGCGTTGCGATTCCGCTCCTAGGTATTTCGTGGAGAACCCATCTACCTACAGGTGCACCTTCTTTTTAAAGCGGACAAAAAGAAGTTTTCAGCAAAAAAACCGGGATACAATGCATCTCAACATCACTCGTTTTCACTCCTAAGTAATAAGATGATTTTCATGTATATCTCATCTAAAGATACGTATGTGTATGCGAAACGATTATTTCTATTTGAGTGACTGTCAGCCTGTATGTTAAGGCTTGTACACAATAATACTAAGTTGCAAAGCGCAATGAAACCTCATTCTAACTTGAATAGTCCGTATTTATACATAGGTCGTACTGAATTTTTTGTGCCGTCCATCACCGATTCAATCATAGGTATAATAAGCCCATTAAACCGAATGTACGTGGGCTCCCAAGGGGTAATTCAAACTATGACCCCCCCCCCTCCATCCGGCGTCGGGAGCTTGGGGTCCTGGGGTAGGCCGTGGTGTCTCCTCCAGAACGTGCTGCAAAACGTAGAGAGAAAGTGAAAATGGCCAAAACCAATTAAAACACCCTTTGCAGATGCTTTCGAAAACGTCTTCTATAGGACTACACCGGTGCGACCACGAAGGAAGGTTTTGTGCGGCGCTGACAGGTGAGAAGATCATTTGCCATATCAAAAACGCCAAACTTTTCGCTGATAAGTACGGCGACTGAAAGTGAGACGGTTCGGCAGCAGTGACGCCATGCGCTGGAGTGTCGTGGAGGGACCGGTCGTGTCTCCTTTAGTGTTAAAACCTTCAAAGAGGAGGCCTTCCGCCATATCCGCCACTTTCGCGAAAAGTGCTTGCTGATTCTTCACAAGGCGAAAGGCAAGCGGCAATCATTGACTTTTCAAGAAATAAACTATTGATATGTCTTAGGGCTTCCCTGTCGCCTTGTACGTTTGTTATTCCTGACTTTCTTTAGCTATATCTTTCATTATTTCGAACTGAGACGGCATATACTTGAGATTCCAGTTAACGAGTTTTAGTATTATCGAATAAAATTTCCATTGAACCTTAAAAAAACCCGTTTGGAGTGCTGTTTCTGCCAAATACCGAATTCGCCAAATCGTCCAAAAAGCTTAATAGTTCGAGAATATTTTAAGTGGGCTCCAATGAATATTAGTGCTTACTCTGCAATTTGCTACTCCAATCTTACAGTAGTCATCACATCTTCTTCAAGCATTGCAACATTCGCAGATGGAACAAACAAATGACATTTTGGGACGTTGAATCACTTCTTTAAAGCGTGATGAAAAGTTGATTTGTAGGGCTTGAAAAGGCCCATTAAGAGGCGTTTTTCCAAATGTTCCGTTAGGATAGATAAATTACTGAAACAGACGGTGACAGTGACTGAAATCTAAAGATATTGTGACGGGGCATATACGAGGTCAATACCCCACAGCGCCATTACGAAACAACGGCGGCGACGACAACGAAGAACGTACTGGTGTACTCGGCGCCGGTGGTCAGATCGCCGCCATGTAAATACTACAAATAGATTGTTCATGAACACTCATTTTTCGTGTCCTGCCGGTGCGTAACATGTTTGGTGAAAGTTGCGGCGTTGTCATCCCCGCCTTGGCCCCAGCTTCGCAGACGTGAGGCTGCGCCGCAATCGTGTTGGGTACGCTTGCCGCGTCCGCAAACCTCCGCCCACCGCGACGAACTGTACACCAATTTCCCCACCTCATGTCCCCAGCCCGTCACTAAAAATGATGTCAAGTCGATACCAGCCGATCATGCCAAACGAGACCTGCTGACCATGCCGCTACTCCAGCCTCTTCGTATGGCACGGTTACCGGTGCCCAAATCGGTTGGCTGAAGCCTTGTGGGCGCCTTTCTTGGGGGACCACTCTTCACCGACCCAATGATCGTCATACGTAGCAGCAAGGACTTCACTGTTTATACTCATCTCATCTCATCCTCGCCGCAAGTGTTTATGTCCAGTTTTTCAGCTGCGCGTCGACGTCACCGTGCTCGCTGCAGGCGCTTTTGACGGATTCTGCGCGATGGCAAAAGATTTGCTGCTCTGAAATGGAGGCACTGGGGCAACAGCTTGTCGACCAGGAGCTGCCTGGATCTGCCCACTCGAGTGGCCCCAGCAACAAAGCGGAACATCATACACGGATCCACAACCGCATACCACCCGTCTTTCGCGATTGCGCTGTGGGGTATTGCTCATCGACATGGGCCACAACAATATAAACGAACCTTGCAAGTGTTACATGATTGGCAGCATTTTTAAGACGGTAGTCTTTGTTGGCCTACCTCAACTTGAAAAGTTTTTACAGCCTGTTTATCTCTTCCTGTCTGTCCCTCGAATAAGGCATCCGGTCACTTCTAGGAATAAATCTTGAACTACATGTAAACAGGAAAAATGTGTACCAGTGACGGTAACGAAATTAAGAAACAGGCTGAAGATCGAGCTAAAAAGAGTCAAAAGCATCGTATTTCGAAAACATATTCTGTAATGCATACACGTGAGATACGTGAGAAAAAATAGCTTCCTAGGGGATTTCTGGAAAGTTATAACCAAACGTTACATCAATTATCGCTGTTTGGTGAATTGAAACTGAGAATAGGCAAACTGAACCCATCTGCGAACGCGCAATACGTTCGCATTCAAACCACGTAAGGAGATATGTGCGCCCGTAAACCAGTACCTGTGTCGTGGAGGCGGGGTGTGTTGGTTGTGAATCACCTGACTTTTATCGCGTGTCGCTGCGTTCGATTCCATTTCATAGCAGTTACATCAGCCATAATCCTTGTATTCAGGTTCCCCTGATAGTTTAAATGACCGGACAAAATATATGCTGAACTCCCCACAGAGTTGCTATGACTGTATAATGGTAGCCTAATACGACCAGCATGAGATACGCTGCTTCACGTTCAAGAACGGTCATCGGAACTGTTAGGTTTGCGCATGCAAAGCGGTCAAGGAGAGCGCAATGAGCCTCGGACGTCACGTTTCCTGTTGGGTATACGTAGCGCAGTGATTTGGAAAAGTAAAATACATGCAATGTCTTGTTAAACACTTCCATGTTATCGAGGGCCGTTGAGTTCGATTTCCGTTCCCACTCGTTGTTTTATTTATTTGTTGAAGGCGGATGCCAATTCAGCGTGTGTTGTTTGCTGAAAATGCCGGGTCCGTAGCCTCATGAAACACGTCATGATTTTGGAATAACAAAAAAGAGCGCGCATCATTTGGAAATAAAAAAAATCAAGCGCACGGTGGGATAAGGTACAGTTGTTGGTAAAGCACAGTTTTGGACCGCTAAAAAGATAGGTTTCAGCGTGCGGTCAAAATATCAATAAATGAGAAGCAAAATAAAGCGCCGAAATTACAAATCAAGGAAGACGGAAATATTTGTACAAAGCAAATTCAGCAGGATTCGCCATTCAAGGCTATTTGGCTTATGTGCGTTCTTCCCTGCGGAAATTACGAATAATAAGAAGCAGTTCTCACCCAATTTGAACATTGGTAATCTGGCGATTGATAAATAACTGGTAAGGGAACAATGAGTTGGAGTAGTTTGGCTGCTCAACAATAAAAATCCCGGCAAAGCAGCGTACATATTTTCTTTCAAGAGTTACTTATTAGGCAACACGCCATGTTCTTCTCTGTCGGCATGAAATAATTTGTAAGGCTACAGAGACATCAACAAGATTTATAATGTGCGCATTGCTTATTGTTGGTATTATTCCTGGTACTCGAACTCACAATAAATATTTGATTGGTTCAATGGTATATTCAACTTTCGGAATGCCATGAATAGTTTACTTGATTAAGAGCTCCTCAGCATAACAACCATTGTAGTGTTACGCAATCACTTTGATGTTATTTAGGTAATGGCATTGCTTCCTGAGAAATCGCTATGTTGCCGTTGCAAGTTTACCTCGCCATTTTCCCCTCTTGTGTATTTATTGTATTCTGTGTTACTTATGAGACAGAGGTTTGTCCAATCGCAATTGGCCGGTATTTGTTCTTGCTGTAACTTTGGTTTTCTTACTTTGATTTTGAGGCAATGTCAAGTCGAGACGCGTCAAGCTGTGGGTATCGGTGAGGACATTACGCGGTACAACACAACGTTAACGAAAGCCTCAAGTTGGCGTAGTTTTGTGTGCATCACACGCTTTGGGGCCCGGTAGCCGTTCGGCTCTTCAAATACAAATAGTGACGTGCATGCCAGTGCTTACTCTTGCATCTGCTAAAGCAAAATAGTGTTCCTTGCAACTTATTGCAGAAGTGCGTCCAGTCTTGCTAGCTAAGTTAACGAGCGTACGCAAAATATGTCAGGTTGTAGGCATCTGTAACCAATATTGATTTTGGTGCTGATAAAAAAAAAGAATTAGGTTATCAATTTCCCCCGCATCCACTTGCTATGCTGCAAATCGGTCGAATCACGATAGTTTTCAGACGTCTCTGCAACGTAACAGGTTCTACGCTTTCCCCCGCCATTCAGATCTACCCTCGCTTGACCCTCCCACAATGCCTATTGCACTAAAAATTGTGACAATTTTAGTACCTCTTACCGCCTTCGCACAACTCGTGAATACTCGTTTGAGGGAGCGTGCTACTGGCCGCAGTGTTTACCGCATTGCTTTCACTTTATTTCACAAAAATGGGAAAGCTTTACAGTAGTGGCGCGAATACTTGGCAAAGAGCGCAGCTGGCGGCCCTGCCTAGGCTATCACTGGTTTGGCGGAGGAGGAAGTGATTATTGGGGATGGGGGAAGGGGAGATAGGGGCCGATAACTGTGTGGCGTTACGCCGACACCTCAACCAGCCGAGCGGAAGCGAGAAGGGGGACAGAACAAAAGTAGAGAAAAGGACAATAAAGAATAAGACAATCGCCCAGAAAAAAAAACAAGATAAAAAAGCAATAGGCAAGGCAGAGGAACAGGGGATACACAGGAATCTAGACAATAACAAATCACAAGGTAATGATAATGGTAAGAGGGGATACACACAAATCTAGATAATAACAAATCACAAGGTAATGATAATAGTAATGGAAATACGGTTGACGTTAATAAGGGGGAGTGATAGTGATAATGATAATAAGGTAATGATAATCATAGTGAAAATACTAGTAGTGCTAGTAAAGAAAGATAAAAACACATGGTGATACTACCCATAGTGCCAGTAAAGCAAGATATAAGCAGCACTAACAGGGGGTCATTTTACAGACAGGAGTACGATGTAGTGAATGTAAATACTCACAGAAGGAGAACAAAAGTGATAATAATGATAAATTATTGGTGGTGCGAGTAATAATAAATATAAAAAGCTAATAAAGGAAAATATAGGCACCACCAACAGAGGGTTCGTCTAACAGACAGGTGCACAGAGTGATTGTTGTCGGTAGAAACGAAAACGCTATGAAAGTAATAATAATAATGAATAAAAAAAACAAATAATGAGTGGAGTAGTAATATTGTCAAACACAAACAGAAGGTCATGAGAATACTAATAAATGTAAAAAGCTAATAAAGGAAAATAGAGGCACCACCAACAGAGGATTTGTCTACCAGAAAGGTTGGTTCGGCGAAGTTGATGCGTGGTTATGCTCGGAGAGCGTTACAAGTTTTCTCGGTGGTTATCCTTCAAGAATCGGTAACGTTTTCAACATGGTGTCCTCCTTAGCCCCTCAAAAACAATGAACACTCGGCCATGGAAGTATGTACAATGTACGCCCGTCCACCGGCTTTATCGACACGAGTGTTTTCTCAAATTGTGTGTACTCCTTCGGTGGTCGCGGTTCACCTCCTGTTGTGTGGCGCGGGGGCGCAAATTGAGTAGTTGATTGAAGTTATTTTATCTCAGAATTTTGTCTACTCGCGTTACAATCCTGAGCACGAAGTGACGGGTTTGATTCGAGGCCGCGGCGGCCGCTTTTTTGATGGAGTCGAAAAGCAAGAACGCCCGTGTGTACGAGATTTCGGCACACGTTAAAGATCACCAGGTGGTCTAAATTATTTCTGAGCCCTTCAATACTTCGCGCCTCATCGCATGGGTGGCGTCAGGCTCGTTAAACCCCACAATCAATCTGTCAATCAATGTTGAGTACTCCTTTTAAAATTCACTCGCCTCTTTGCTCCAACAAAAGTGCGCCCCTCGTCACATCAAGCGATAGAGCGAGCCACCAAGCTACGCATTTCCGAAGCCGCGCCGCTATCATTTTTATCGCGCCTACGACATGAGGCCACACGAGTTCTGCACCAGCGTGGTGAGGGAAAACTTAAAAAGAAGCGATGGTGCCACCGCGTCATCGGCATGTAATCATCATCGGCGTCATCGGTAGGTAAACATCATCGCTTGGCGAGGTGTTTCTGCCAAGCGATGATGTTTCTGCATACGATCGCCGGCCCAAACACCAGCTTAAACAGCATTAATGGTAAAAAGGTATCATGCGTATACGTAATAGAAGATCATTTCTTCTGTCCGTCATGTACTGATAAACTGTGGCAAACAGGCCTGCAGAATATTAGGCGCGAAGTGGGGGGAACTTGAAGGAAAAATCGGGTGATTTTAGGTTTGGAATGATTTCTCGTAGTTATCTCTTTGTTGACGAATTGTTTTATTTTGACAGGTTGTCTTGAGCCAGTGACAGGCTGTCAAATGTGCAGGCTGGAGATGCAGGCCTGCCTGCAAGCCGTCCGCTTTCAGCCGTACTCATCGAGCCTCCTCGGAAATGCTTGACCTCTAACAAACGAAGCAACGACTGAGACAGTCAACGGTGAGGCGGAGAGGGCGGGGTCTTGCTCTTTTTACTCACCTTCGGCGTTTGGAAAGCGTCAATGGTAAATACAGGAACTCCGTTCCAAAGCAACCTCAGGACGTTTATGTAACGCTCTCGCTTTGTGCCTTCTAATACCCAAACGTAGGGGTCACTGTATATAGATTTAAACACCGTGCCTCTTGAATTACATATAATGTAACATTCCTGTCTTGAGTGGATATTTTTTTTAAACTTAACGCCACCCTCCTTCATGTGTATTTGTCTCTTGTGCAATAAATCCATCTACCAATTTTGCGGTCAAGAAGTGAATAAAGGTTGCTTTACGATGCCTTCCTGTGTAACACAGAACAAGCTTTTCTGTAACCTAACTTTTCGACAGAAGAAAATACAGAATGGACAGGCGGGCACAGCAACATTTAAAATAACCTGCACCAACATAGCGAATTCTACTTTACCGGTGGCCTTCATACAATACGGTCTATGCTCTGGGTACACAAGAGTGGCTGCTAATGCAATAAAAGAGCAACAAACTCCTTTTTCTTATAGTTTTGCCGACGGCATTTAGGGTAATAAAGTATATGATCAGGCATTGCACGTTACACGAAAACTTTAGTAGAGGTACCAAGTCACGAACGTTCATGGGTGTCAATTGATCTCCTTACTAAATGTTGACGAAAGGAATTCAGTGTGGTAGTTGTAAAATATGATCATTATTGTAGCACACGTGTTGAAAAGAGCCTGTGTGCAGCAGGTCGGTTCTGTGACAATTTGAAAAAAATCTTAAAACACCGTGAAACATTCGGAGTCCGGCAAGTGTTACGGCAATTCAGTTTGTTGAGAATTCGAGAGATAATTCTGCTGTTCTTATGAAAATACTTGCTTCGGAAAATTCACTGTGAAGGTGTTTACTTCTAGCCCGCAGGCATTTCCCTGATATGTACCAATTTGGAAAAGAGGTGCTATCCTCTCCACCAAAAAAAAGGAAAACAACCTGTCGCGGCAGCAGCCGAGGGGCAGAGAGGGTGCAGAAAAACGTTCCTAAAAACTTTCGGTATAGAAGTTCCTCGCGCTATACAACCATAGCAGGCAAGAAGAGCACGATGTACCAGCACCAGAAATGGAGGAATGTCATATGAAACGCACCAAAAGCTGCGTCCACTGCAAACTCATAAACATTTTGTATGTCGCACAAACGCGATTTGTTTAAACTTTATATTAAATTACAACAAACCAGATCTTTCTTTTGATAAAAAAAATCTGTGCAACATTAGTAGCTACAAAAGTTTGTTCTGTAAAGTACCAAAAATATTTTCATTTATCTTTTGTTAATTTTTTAGTGCATTTCTTTTCATTGACAAAAAATACGCAAGATATATAGCTGCCATTTCTAAGCAGAATGATTAACTCTGGAAACATTGCCCCACTGACCCATGCTCATAATAAAATCTCTGTGTTATTAGAGTGCGGAAGAATCTTGGTGACGCGTGAAACTCCACGTATAAAGTGTGCGCGCTGCCCGGATAACCCTAACGTAGTTTCCCTTGCTTTTCTTATTCAGACAACACCTCGTGACCTTACTGGAAGGCGCTTAGCCCTTTTTGGGGAGGAACAGTGTCTGCGATATTGGTCTACCCGGTTTACTGAGGTTTCGAACAAAAGGGGTATTATTCATTCTAGTTTTCCAGACCTGTGTACTTAAGGATTTCTCTTGTAAAAAATGATTTTGGTGTTAGAACTCTGTGCGAGTGCGCTACAGTACCCATTCTAACATAACACCAACCCTTTTGTATATATTTCTGCATTCTTGAGGAGAATAGTTTTGTATCTTTGTTTCCCTCGCATGCTACTCTTTTGGTTTCAAGCAACATTAAATTGTGTGTATGGTAATCTTTTGTCTACAATCAACTTGAAGCTGTTTATGTGTTTCTTTAAGTGTCTGCAACTGGCAGCTTTCGGGTTCTATTAGTTTTGTGGGAACAGGGAGTGAACTTGTCTAATTATTTCTGGTTGTTACGTTGTATCATTGATACCAGGATTTATTATAATAAATTTATCCTTTCAAGAAGACTGGCAACGCCATGCCCGATTGTCCTGGTATTTTACCAAGATGGATATCTGTTCGATCCCGCGCCTCACCGGGAACAACCTGTCCCAAGTAACAAGCGTTGTCTGCCTACGTAAACTAAAAATTGTCACGATGCCAGCGGACTCTGTGTAGAAATCCCATCCCCTTGTTTAACGTGGACTCGACATACGCTATGCGCTTCAATCATAACACGCACCTTCCCGCAGTTATCCACCACTCAATTCTTCCTGTATCTCGACTGCCTACCTCGACTGCCTACCTACCCGCAGTTATCCACCACTCAATTCTTCCTGTATCTCGACTGCCTACCTCTCGACTGCCTCTTCCTGTATCTCGACTGCCTAACGACACAGGCGCTTACTATCAACTGAAAGTTTTAATGAAAACGAATACACATTTATACCACCCCCAGACCGAACAACCCAGCACGTGTGCCCTTCGCACATGCGTTCGGCCGTACAAGAGAACCGCCGCATTCCCTTCTCGTTTTTGTTCTCCTTTCCCTCATCACTACCCCTCTCCTTGAAAAGTTGCACTTCTTTATCTAAAATACTCAGCGACGGGTGACTTATACAATCGGGACCCTTTATCCGGATATGGAAGGCTTCTGCAAGTTCCCTGGTGGCACGGTCTCTGTGCTTAAAAACTACTACCGTGTCCGTGAAGTGTGGCTGACAAAGTCGCTGATAACCGCATTTAGAACAGTGCTGCGCCAGGTGTGTGTAGGGCTTTCCTTTCAAAGAGGAATGATGCTCCCTCAGGCGTACATTTAGACAGCGGCCGGTCTGGCCGACGTACACCCTGCCACAGGACATGGGAATGCAGTAACAACATTTGTCATGCAACGAACAAATTGGAGACCGTGTTTTATCAAACAAACTCGTGGGGGGGAATCGCCCCGGGAATCGAGCCTATTGCTCACCATGGCGCATAAACTGCCCAGCTTGTTCCTGGCCGAGAACACCACCTTGACGCCAAATCTGTCACCTGTCTTCTTGAGGCGATGCGACAGCCCATGTACATAGGGAATGACGGCCACTTTTTTGCTCTGTTCGGTATCTGTTACGTGATGCGCGAACACTTTCAACTGTTTCACAAGACGCTGACATATTGCCTGGAGGACGGAGAGGGGAAACCCTGCATTCTCCAGCCGAAGTACTTGTGCATTAAAGCTTTGTTGCGCCAAATGATAACAGGACTTGCTGAATGCGGATTTGAGACACGTGTGGGCTATCCCGTTCTTAACCAGCTTGGAATGAAAGGAGTGAAGTTCAAGAGTGGCTTATTAGAACGGGGCGCGCACATCCAGCATGTATGGTGCCGTGAGAAACGAAGCTCGAGGTCAAGAAATTTCAGGGTGCCTTAAACTGGAACCTCGGTCATGAACTTCAAACCTTCACCATTCGCATTGAAGGCAACAAGAACCGCACACTGGAAGGACTTCATTCGTACGTTGCAGCCCAGAACCAAAAAATCGTCCACATATCGGAAAACCTTAGTGGCAACGCCCTGTAAAGCAAGCTGCAAATCACAGTCAGCCTTCCCCAGGAAAATCACTAAGCTCACATGCCGGATTATATCGGGGTCTGCGTTAGTGCCGCGCGGTGTTGTAGCCGCAAGCTAGCACTTCAGGATGGCTAGGTTCCGTGGTGTAACCCTTCGAAAGACGCTATTCTTCGGTTTGTTTTTGTCCCGACGAACGGCTGGGCTACAGCGGTGGCGTCCACTCCCAAACACGGATGTGGCTGATGCTGCTGCTACGTTCGGGATGCCGCCCCCGCAAACTCCATGTAGAATGTCTGATTTCGCTCTTTGTAGAGCCACGTGTATGAATTCAAGTGACGTCGCATGGGCAGTTGTTGGAGATGTTGTTTAAAGCTTTGCTTTCCGACCACCGCAATAGCGTGAATTTGAGCGGTTGTTTTTTGTACGGGAATTAAACCTAGATGTACCACTTAATGGCTCAGGGCGTTAAAGGTAATCAGAAGCGTTTCCAAAAAAATTGATTTAGTGGTGGGTTCAAATAGCTACTGCCAGGTTGACTCAAAATATCCAGTTGAAGGTTGTCATACATGCATCCAATCGTACTTTAGCTTCCGAATCCCACTCTTTGTCCTCGACGCCTCTGATTGCTCTCAATCTTCATGGGGTAGAGGGAGGACACCCTCAGCCGCCCTGGCTGTCGGAGGCGTTGGACGATCGGGCATCAGCGGTGCTGGGCTTGATTTCCATTTAGCAAATGTTGACTTTCTGCACGTTACTGCACTTGGATTACCCAACTTACTGAACTGCTCGTTAACGTGCTTTACAACCTGACTTTCTTCTACACCACCGATACCCACAAAGGAGTGGCTTTGTGGAGTCGGCTGTAGGGTTCTGTTAGAACATATCTAAAGTTGCCAACCATAATAGGCCGTTTATATTGCTTAGGCTAACATTAGCTACTACAGCAACGTTTTTATTTTGTATTATTATTCACTCATAGCTCAGATTCTGATACTTTGCGCCCTATTCTCGACTGGAGAAATTCCCGAAAATTCGCCATGTTTTTTGAGTAAGCATACGTTAGTAATCAGTGACGTATAGCCTTGACGCCATGCAGTGTAATTTGACGCTTCACTGATAAAGATCTCAAATAAGCTATCAAATATTGCACACAGAACATATAAAAAACCTTGGCATGCCCTATAAAAATTAGGACGGTTGCTGAGGCTGGCAAGAGAAACATATTTCTGCTGGTACAAATTGGCGTCAACACCACAAGGTGATCGAGTAACGTTGATCCAAAAACGAGCGAAAGGGGGATGTTGAGCTAAAGAACATCTTTTTACGGCGTTCATTTATTGCTTTTAATCGCGTTTAGTAACATAGTTGAGCTCTTTTCTTCAATGAAAAATTTGTAGCGTTGTCACCTTTCCGGCCGCCACTGCCGCCACACTATCGTCTGCTGCCATGTTAAATTTATGGCGTGATGAAATAAAAAGACGGCCGCGACCATCGCTTGTGCGACGCATAAGACCAGTGAAGCGTTACCCCTGATAACCGCGAAGCGCACCGATGTTGCCGATTCACTTATTCGTCAAGTTCAACTTCAATCAGCGCTGTAATGAACAAAAGTGTCACTTTTCTTTGTTATTTTCCTCGTGAATTCGATCACGGCACCCAGCTGCTTACTAGGAGCTCCGTGGGCACATACGAGGCATTAGGTTGTCTTTGTCATCGAGAGCCCTGTAGTGCCCTCTTATGTTGAAGTTACGCCACACAAATCATGTTTATTTTAGTGCAAAACATAAATGCAAATAGTGCACGTTATTTGTATGCTACGTGATCGCTCACTTGGTAACAGTGAAAACTATAATTTGTTTTCGTATAAAACCTGCTTTAAACCACGTGTCATGCGAAACTGCGCCTGCTGAAAATTGCTGGACATTTCGCTGCGCCGAAGGTGAGGAAATTTTTTTGCCTTATTCACCGCAAAAACAGCCGCAATTTTCAAGTTGTTACGCATTATTACGTCACTTTTACGCAACATAAAGTTGGTAATGTGTGACGTGTACATTCCCGAAAGCTGTTTAAATTACGTCACTCTTTTTCGGCACAATCACTTAGACGGCGTGTATTACAAGTTGTATTGTTGTTGAATAGCCAAGAGAGGCCAGCGATGTCATGTACGGTGCATTTAGTCTAGTTTTTTTATTTCCGATCAAGAGTGAATCGCTTTTAGTAAAGAGAAATAGCGAAAACTTGAAAACTGGTGCCCGCAAACTACATAAAACGTACAAATGACGAAGGCACACACAATCGCTTTGTCAACCGGATGCACATGACCAAATTGAAAGCCCATCAGAAAACACTTCCGGCAAATTCTCAGATTTTCCGGACTTTGTGCAGTCAAGAAAAGGGCCCTTTATATTAACAATGCACAAGCAAAAAGCAAGTACGTGTCATACGCCGTATATACGGGAGAGTATTTGTGTTAATGGTACAAGTACAAGGGACTTTGCTGAACGATTTTTTTTATGCTTTCCCGCACAACTCCAGTATATGCATACTCACAAACACCTGGAAACGCCGCTCCGGCGCCTTTTTGGCATCTCCTGTTGTTCTATCCGCGGTGTGAGCCTGTTTGATTTGCCCTTATTTTGGAAACCGTCATCCCTGCGGCTCAATTTGGGCTTAGGTTTGCATGTGGGCTGCGCATGCTGCTCACGTGTTGCGGCGGATACCTTGTGGCAGACAAACCGAAAAACGGATTTAGATTGTAGTTACATTTGTTTTGGTTAGAGACCGCAAAAATTTGTGATAATAAATATTTTGCCAGTTCCACCATAGTGAGATATAGAAATTCCCCTCTGGTCAGACAAAGGCCGTTTCAGCACTTTCCTGTCCTTCGTTTTTAACAACACTACGATTTTGGGTCTATTTGCCCAGGGGTGTTTCCCATCGACGAGTATCGCTGGAGCACAGGTGATCATCAACGGCAGTTATGTACTCCCCTTTATATTGGGCAGATGCGCAACATAAATAGCTTCCGAGGTAACGCAGCACACCTTGGGCGAAGTAATTAGGCCACCTTTGCAAATCGCAAAGCTAGGTCACTTCAACGGTATTGGGCGGTATTTCCCCATTATCGCTGCATCCATACTGGCAAGAGAAGTAATGCTGCGGTCTTTGTCCCCTTACTTTGGAAGTGTACAATTCACTATAATCGTACGCGGTAGGACTGGAACCTCCTTTTTAGTTAAGATAAAAGATTGGTCTTTCAACGCAGTTCAAAGCCTTGCAGCGAAACAAAACAGATGCGTTTACACAGAACGTAAATCTTGAACAGATGTGCCCTTTTGTTTTTCCGGAACATCAAGGAAACAACCAGGGCCCATTTAAAGCAGTATTTACCGTATCTGAAGGAAAGTTTGACATCCACCCAAAATGCAGCCATACGGATACAAAAGAAACCTATAAAGCTTTCTCGTAAACTTCGCAGTTGAAGAAAAATTCGTCCTGGTCCGGGTTTCGAACCCGGACCACTGCTTAACCGGAGCAGTCGCTCTACCAACTGAGCTAACCAGGAGGCTAGCCGTTAGTAGCGCGGAGGCGTATTGATCAAGGACACGTGTTGTTGATCAATTCGCTTTCGCGCTACTAACGACTAGCCTCCTGGTTAGCTCATTTAGTAGAGCGACTGCTCCGGTTAAGCAGTGGTCCCGGGTTCGAATCCTGGACCAGGAGGAATTTTTATTCAAATTCCAAGTTTCCGAGAACGCTGTATAGCTTTCCTTTGTAGCCGTATGGCTGCATTTAGGTGGATGTCAAACTTTCCTTCACAGAAACTCACTCCACCTTGGGGATGTCCCCTAACTCTGGTCATAATTATTAAGCATCCTTCCAATATTTAGCACAAAATATGACCATTCATGTAAACCGCTTTCAAAAAACTAATTATAACGTTTTACAATGCATCAAAGATAGGGTAGTACATTTGCTGTGGTAAAGACGGACCACATGGGATTTCGCATCTCTATGTTACACGTTGCCCCGCATGGTGATATCCCGGTAAAGAACCCGCCATGGTAACATGTGCCTCGTTTGGCGTTCCTGAATACTTTTTGAACATAGAACTTGAACTGATAAGTGTCATCATCAACAACAAAAAAACGAATAACATCCTCAATTTAGCGACATGCTGTGGCGGCGCAATGGCTATGGCGTTGTGCTCGTCGCACAGGGAAGCCGGTTCGATTACCGGTCGCTGCAGCAGCTTTTCTGATGGGGGCGAAAAGCCAAAGACCCAGTGTGTTCATGATTTCGGCGACCGATAAAGATCCAAATGGGGTCAAAATTATTCTGGAGCCCTCGACTACAACGTGCCTCATCGCCTCTGTAGCGCCTTGCGTCAAACCCTAAATTAGCCAATAAATCAATCGATCGATCGATCGATGGATCGGTCAATCAATCAATCAATCAATCAATCAATCAATCAATCAATCAATCAATCAATCAATCAATCAATCAATCAATCAATCAATCAATCAATCAATCAATCATTCAATCAATCAATCAATCAATCAATCAATCGGTCAATCAATCAATTAATCAATCAAAGTTTAAGTTTGCTAGTCTCCAGACAAAACACCGATGGAAATACGATAGCGCAGGCGGCCGCTTCATTTTTCATACTCAGCTACGGCATAGCCCAATCGTTTTGAAAGGAAAGCTTTCTACCCCTCCTAGCCAACCGTTTTTTCATGGCGTGCGGTCCAATAAATTTCCAACGCGCCGGAGTCAGGCGCGTGGGTTTGCGGAGGGTTTTGTTCACGGAGCACACTGTGAGTGGCGCGGCGAATTATCCCAGCGTTCACCACGCGCCATAGCTGCTAAGGTCGGTAGTCGCGTCGGCGGGGCCTTTCTGTAAGCTTGTTCGTCTGCTTTAGCGACAGTTGTTTTGGGCCTGTTTTGGCGCAGCTTCGCGTCCATTGTGCACTTCCTTCGCACGGCTCGATTATCGTGTTCGACAGCAACTCATGGTTAACCCGGAACCGACGGAAATATATTGTCGTACGGCAAAGAAATGTTAATTATTGGTTTCCAGGGCGGGAAAACTAAATTAGAGACCACATACATATATCTGGCCGCTGGAGAAGCGCTACAGAAACACACTGCTTGCCTTGAATGAGACTTAGTGTTGTAAATTGTGTAATACGTAATCGGTTGCTTTTGAACGGGCATTGCAAAATGCAAAAAAGCAACTGGTTCTGATTAATAGCAATTTTAAAAGTTTCTTTAGCTTGCTCAAGATTCTTAAACTTACTAAACTGACTTGTTTAAGACGGTATAAAGGGGAATCACTAAGCCCACTTGTCGAACTCTTCCGGTGTCGTGTGCGCTTGTGCCATGCGGTGTTGTAGCCCCAAGCTAGTACATCAGGATGGCTAAATTCCGCTATCTCACCCTTCAAAAGAAGCCCCTCTCGATTTCCTTCTGCCAACCCACGGCATGGCTACAGCGGCGGCGTCCGCCGCTCAATCCCGGCGGTTGCCTACGATGCTGTTACGTTAGGAACACCGCCCCCGCGAATTCCGGGTAACGGCTGGCGGAATGTCTGGTTTCACTCTTTGTAGAGCCGCGTGTGTAAATTGAAGTGATTTAACATTGGTATGGGGGTGTCGTTTAAAGCGTTGCTTTCATACCACTTTTACACCATGGATTCCAGGTATTCTTGGCTTCCGTGCTTTGGTGTCATTCCGCGCGCAGATGGGGGTGGAGTGTTGGGCACTTGGACATGGGTACTATTCAACGTGCACTTAGAACAGGTAAGTTGTTTCTTTTTTATGAAAAATCTTCACCTTCATTTGAGCAATATTCTAACGCCGCGTGCTTCCGCAAAGGTGCAAGTTAGCTCTGGGCGTGCCGCGTTACAGGTAACGTGGATGACGCGGGACTAAAAGGGTAGCAAAACAGCCGTGTATAATACCTAATTAAAGAAATCTTTCGTTTTTCTTGTAACTAGTTCTCTTGTTACAGTAGTTCGCACCTGATGATAGGTAACTGAAAGCACGGAAAGCCGCAGACCCGGCCTAGAGCAATGATCCTATTGTGGCTCTAGTGAGACGTTTTCGCCTTCAAAGCTGGTAAGAAAACTTAGGTGAATAGATTAATTTTTGTAGAACCTTCATGGTGTGCCGCAGAAGGTATCAGTGCTATTGAAAACTTCGCAATTAATTGCTTCTATCAAAACAACCCCTAAGGTTGCGAGGTCAAGGAGAAAGGCAAACAATTTTTTTATAATCGTACAACCACAATATGTATATTGAATACATAGATATCACAAAACCAGGTCAATAAAAACATGAACCGAACAGAACACCGAAATATAACCAAAATACTAAAATCATGCACGCTGCAGAAATCATCCTGAAGACCTGAAGGATTACCTTAAAATTTGCTTTGATCCTGATGTTCGGCGTACGTAGTCGTTTGGGCTTGTATTATAATGTAATATGTAAATAAACGATTCTCCTTGCTTTCACCGGTACCCCTGTTGCCACCTGAGAGAAGGAGTGTGCCGTAGCTCGAGACCTCACAGGATGAATACAACACACTCAACTTGAACTATTCAATCTGGCGTCCCAATACGAGGATAATAGCAGGCCCCAGAAGAGCTTTCTTCAGTATATTATATGTAATACCGACGTGAAAAGTGGAAAGGCGATAGGCACACTAGCGCAGGAACCTGTCGGATTTATTGCTATTACCAAAAGCTGACAAAATGATTGAAAAGACAGACTGATAATTTTTGCTCTGCCAATAAGACGTTCTAGACCAGCCGTTGAAATACCTCTGATAAAACGTAAGACTCATTGGAAGACACAGCAAAGTGCATGACCAACATCACAAAGGAATTTCCATTATTCTATGCATTTTTGATCGGCCACGCAAAGTGATATTAAAATAATGTCTGGTCCATTGAGCTGCTGCTTAACAACGCAAAACCCATTGCAACTAAGGCCTTTCTGTTTAGTTTAGAAATGATATGGAGGAAAGCTCGAGTAGGTTGCCACAAGAGGAGCAGTGATTTTGGTAAACACCCGTAGCCCCTGAAGGATTTTCTCGAGTAGTTCCTACGCTTAAAAAAAGGTTTTGTTAGTAAGTAAGAATGACTGCGCTGCATCACTGAGCATGGCCCTGTCTGTTGGAGCTGCCTTACAAAACTTCAATGCTTTCCTACGCAGTCAGTAAAGTTTCTGAATATTTCAAAGATTTGAGAGGGTCCAAAATATGAATTCTAATTAATGAGGTAGATTGTCAGGTTCCTAAACAATCATAAGTATTAGCAGAAACTGAGTGATCTAGAATATGTTGACATAACCCAAAATCCAAATACAAATCGCACTACGGACAAAGACAAACTACAGAACAATAGGGAGCTACTACAATGTGGTATACAAACGGTTCACTAGTTCCAACGGGTGAAAACTCACAGTCGGTAAACGAAGGAATGGGATACAGTTCGTCCTGGTTGAAGTAGCGTTGAAATGCTCAGGCGAACTGTCGCGGCCGGTGGGGTAGAGCGCGCTCCGAGCTCCCGTGGCAAGTGGACGCCGCTCTCTTGGGGCACCGCGGTGTGCAACTAATGTGCGACGACCCGACTTTCTTGGGGGAGTCGGGTCGTTGTACTTCCTGGAAGTTGCAGTTGTGGAGACCATCTTGGTGAAGAGCACGTTTCTGGTCGCCTGACCGCCATCCATGACGGTCACGCTCTTCACTCAATTTCCAGGTTCTTCTTCATGGGATCGCTTCTCTTTCAGTTTTCGGGGGCTGGAGCGTGTGATTGGCCTGCTCGTGAGCGTTGGGTGAGTGATGCCGCAAGACGATGGTGATGATGGTTATCTCGGGGTTTTTCGAATGTACTCCGCATCTCGCACCTTGTTTATCGTCGTCGTCCTCTTTTTTCACTTCACTTAATGACACTTCCCCCCCCCCCTCTAAGCCTTTTCCAACGAAAAATGAATCTTCAAAGTCGACCAGTCCAGCACACGACAACAATATACATTCTCTCCGGAACAAGTCAGAATTGCTATATTCCACATAATTGTAAGGGTAGCACACCGACTGTACAACATGACTTCACGTAAACTGATGCTTCACATAAATAAGCAAACATACCAAATCAATGACCGCATATACAGAAAACATACAGAGGGAAAGCACGATCCAAAAAGAAACCAACAAATCGGGCTTTCACAATTTTTTTTCTGTTATCTACATTGGCTGCGATGCCACCCTCTGCGTCTTGTTTACACACACCTGGCCGAGAGGTGATTGGGCTTTCCCTTAAGTGGCGCGGTACCCATGCACATGGGAACTTTCTGGCAGACCGTGGCAAACGATGAACGATGTCTGTTGGCGCCTTTTGCATTTCGTGAACGAATCGGAGTTGTGATACAGCTCTTTGTCCGGTACAACAGATCTTTCGCTTGGTTTTTGAACATCGACCCTTTGCCTGACTAGAGTAGTGCCTGTTTAGCTTGCGACCATGGTGCTTCCGTTTTGTCACTACCTGGTGCTTTAGGAGTGAAATCCTGGCTTTGGGATATTCTCTTCTCTGACAGTACTCTTTTTGGGTGCAGAGCGGCGCTGCGGAGCCGGGATATCTTCCAAACCCGCTTTAATGACATCCTCAACCCCGAGCTTAGCAGACGCGAGAACGGGGAAATTTGATCTCGCTGCCTGCAGTTGTCTAGAGGTTGTGCTGTTTCATTTAGCACGATGTACCCTCTCACGTTTTGTGGTTAAGTCAGGTTCACATGGTTGGTTTTCCTCTAGTGCTCCTGGTAAAGGCAGCAGAATCTGGTCAGCGCTAGAGGTCGGTGGTTAAAAAGGTATGACTCTATCATAAGCTTCGGTATCATCACCTGACTGAAGGGAATTCCTTCGAGTCGCCTCAAGCTCTGCGAGTCCTAGCCGCAGCTCCAAAGTTTGTTTTTCAATTTCCACGCGCGCTCCCACGAGCTCATCAAGCTCCCTTTCTATTTACTCACGCGCGTTCTCCAATTTGACAATCTCGTTGACTGCTTGTAGCTCTAACGCTTTCTCTTCCAAGCAATTACTCTGCCCCTCAAGCACGCACTGTTCCAACTCGTCGTTGCTTAATCCTATGCTCTCTCCCTGTTCAGTTATCTTGGCTGTATCCGTCACTTCTTTTAGGGTGACATACAACAATAAAGCCACGTCCTGTCACGGACGCAAATTATTGTCATGTTTGTAAACAATAATAGCTATTACAAAAAACTGAGTGATGGAGAATATGTCTATATGATCCTGAACCAAAATCAAAATCACACAACGGACAACGACAAACTAAAAAACAATGGGAAGCTGCGGCAAGCTGTAATACATATGCATCCATATTTGAAACAGGCGGGAAAGTCACAGTCGGGGACTGAATACGATACGCGTAAGATTTGGCTTTTGAAGTACGCTTTGTCGTAGCATAAGAGCTCTCTGTAACCCTAAACAAACAAAGAAACGGACTCATTTGAACGATAACAAAGTGCAGCTAATATCCGCTGAAGGTTGCGCATTTGAAACAAAATGTATACCACGTCACACTATTTTTAACGAGAAGACAAGACGGTTGTCTGCGGTGGTCGTAGTCGGGTTCAGAAAATGTGTTACTCAAAACTGTACACGATTAAAATATTGTGCAAAACCTTTTAGCAGCATAATCGTCTTGAAACGTTGATTAGCCATTTTTTAGTACCCGGTGAACAAATATTTCAGTCGGCATTCCCATTCTATCTTCGCTCCAAAGCAAAGTAGTTCCTTGGAGCGGTGTGCTAGAGGCTACAATACCGGCAGAGAAGTGAGAATTAAATGAACTTCCCGCATGGAGTCTCTTGCTCTAAAACGCTACGTGCATCGCAATAAGCAAATGAATAAATGAAGCGCCAACTCACTTTTTCCATATTTATTCTGATGAGAACAATGACTGCCTAAATCAAAGGACCACCCCATGACTGTTATCGATACCTTTAGATATTGCCGGATATCCGGTCTGAAAAACGGGACTTCTTTAAGCGCGGTAATTCCTGCAAACAGGTTCCTGGAAAAGTCTTCCGCAGCATCATAAAAGACATGCAGCAGTGTGAAAGTTGTTCCCAGAATACCGCGAGCGAAATATAATCTGCAAAATATAGCGTAAACCAAGCTACCACGTCACGAGGTAGCGGGTTCGATTCCAGGACGCGGCGTCCGCTTTTCTGATGGAGGCGAAAAGCAAAATCGCCCGTGTGTATAAGATTTCGGCACACGTTAAAGATCCACAGCTGGTCCAAATTAATCTAGAGCCCTCCACTACGGCTTGACTCAACTCCTGTGTTGCGTTGGCGCGTAGAACCCTACAACCAAACAGGCAATAATCAAATCTACCACCTCACAAAAATGCGTGTTCGGTGTTAGAGCGGACCTCTGCTACTCAACCAATTACATGGTTGATATATTGAGTCTACCTGTGTCTTTGAAAGGGGATTTAGACCGAGAATATGTGCGAGATACAAGCCACCGCATGGCTGTTGAACTGATTGATTTTGGCACCAGTGTGACCGGTACTTTTTCTAAAACGGACGATTGGGGGAGTTCGTACATTATGCTTAGTAGTAGCGGAAAAAAAATATGGGCAGCAAAAAAGGGCACATCCACAGTGCTGTAACAAGGGAAGAAAGGTGGAAAATAGGGTGCTCTATTGGCCGTCTACCGGGCTCTCAAAACCGATCCCATTTCTTTTAAAAGAATGCGCATTTTCCTGTTTTTTATCAGCAGAGCAGATACTATTCCCTGGGGGTGGTAATTGGAGGCATGGATAAGGTTTTATTGCGGCCTCAGATTACGTTATAAGACTGTCATGTAATGTATTTATAAAGGTTGTTATAATAACATGCTCATTGTGCACAGGGACATAATGCACAGCCTTGAATTGTCTTTGTAAAGCATATGCCGAATTGATAAATCAACAAATTCGTCGATAACAATCTATGTTAGCAAACATGTTTGAATTTTGTTTGTCTTTAACAAAATGCAATAGCATGTGTTGTTTCAGAATATGAATTTAGAATTCTGTGCACAATTAGAACAAAATAATACCTGTATTACAAGCTAAGTTTTCTGTTGCTGTAAGAAGGGTTGAGTTGAACTTTTTTAGTGTTTTTTCTTTCTTTTTAAGATAACGTTTGTAAAAAATAGAAATTTATATTGCCATTTTACTAGCAATGTTCAATATTTCAACCAGGGCGCTGTAAAACGTTATTGAATAATCAGAAAATTCATAGAAAGGGCGCTATTTCTGTGCGTTTCAGCCAAAGCAATAGAGAATGTGAAGCTGTCGATTAACTCATGTGACGTAACAGATTGCTCCAGAGTGAGAACAAATTACACACATTCTCACTAGCCTAGGTTCCGTATAATTATTTCTAACCTATGCGTAAAGTATGTTAGACCAGATTCCTTCAATGCTTCTCTGGTCATGAAACTCTCGTCCAAGTTTCGTACAGGGACACAGGCTACCGCAAGGGGCGCGACCGCCGATGGGAGGGCATTGGGCGGCCGCCGCTGCTCTTTAACCTGCAGGCAGGAACGCAGTAGCCGGATGCCCGTTCACAACACATTTATTTCGCACTCACAAAATGACAAGTTCGTTTGAGCGGCCGACGACACGTAAAGCGAGAAAGCGCACTGCTGATAAGACGGCGATCGTCTGTTTTATCTTATGCTCTGGTCCGTTCCCTGCCAAACGCGCTCTGACCACGCCCCCGGCTGACCTCCGATATACACCAGCACCGCGGCGCAGCCTCCATGGGCAGCGTACGAAGCTCTCCCGTAGCGTGACGGCGAAGTTTCTTTTACCAGAAAGGCACTGAAGGAATTTGGTTAGACCTATAAACCCTGCAACCTTCTTCGCCAATTGCTTATGTGTAAAGCGTTTTAGGTTCGAGGCTTCTCATAGTCGGGGCTATGTGTCTCGCTTGTCGTTGTTGCGCCGTCCACACCGCCACTGCGCATGCTCGGTGTGCTGACCGCAAGGTGGTGTCTTACCTTTTATTGGCTTCTGGAGCTTCTGTCTTCCTGTGCCGTCGCGAGACGATCCCACTTCACGCACCTTCGACGTTGCATCGTCGTCTACAACGGCTTGCGTCGGCGAGTCTCGTAGGGTAGTGATTACAAGCAGCCCACAACCATCCGCGGAACGTGCATCGGCCTCATCTTCAGCAACTTTAGGGATCATTCACTAAAACAGCCCTTCACTTTACATTTCGTAGACCATAAGGCGGTCATAATCAAAGCGGAACGCCAACGACAGCTCGACATCACCTATGTTGAACATTATGATCATAATGCTTAAACAAAGACAAACTCATACCAGTTGCAACGTCTTTCTCTTTCACTCTATTTATTGCCTCTCCACTCTAGCACCTGCTCCCCCTCCAATAAAATTACACCATCTTCCCGTAAGGAAACTTTGAGTAGTATGCGAAACAGCCATGAGGTCAACGCAATTTCCCAGTTCTTAGTTCCGGTAAATGAAAAGTGTGGTAGTTACCACGAAAACCAAAAGATAACTATAACGGTGGCTACGTACTTCAACCTAACAGAAACGACGAACTGAAAACTAAGGGGCACTTGAATCGACTCGACGGCTACTTCGCATACTATTTAGGGTTCCCCTACGGGAATATGGTGTACTTTTTGTTTCGTGCATCATTACTATAGATTAAAATCTTGGTTTTATCCACACCATCAAGCCATTTTAAAAGATGAGGTCTTTAGGACAAGGTTGCAAATTGGGCGAGTGGGATAGCATTCATAGTGGTCACCGCGAGCGGAAACATCACACAAAGAAGAGAATAGACGACACAGGCGCTGTCTAGCAACTGACATTTTACTGAAGAACACGTGTTATTTAGGCAACCAAAACGAGATAAAAATTCATGAAATCATACACGAGTCACCCAACCATATTACGTACGCACTTTACACACACAACTTGTCAAGAAAACCTACTTCTTCATCTAGTAGTGCGATAGACGGGTGGCTCACGCACGTGCCGCCGCATTTTATAATTGTGTACGCTTCCCTAATTTCCCTCGTGCGCTGGCTTCTGATTCTCATCATAACGACGGTTTTTTCAAAGCGGGAGCGCAACCGTATTCCTTGCGGTGGCGGGACGGGTGGAGGACGGCCCTCCCTTCAGAGACCCAGCATGTTCTCTCAATCGGACATTAGAGCACCGCCGCGTCAGGCGTATGTATTGCCACCGCATGGAAGCAGCGGGATGGAGTACGCAACTCCGCAGATGCATTAGGTGAAACACTTTTCGTGCTTTATCGAGCACTTATCACCACGGGCTGCTCCCCCATGCTGCACCTTCCTGTCAATGCTGGCACACACACTCCCCAGCACGTTGCCTGCCCGAAATACGATATTCACGTCGTACTGCCCGGCAATATTTTTGATCCGGTGTGAAACAGCGTCAAGATAGGGAAATACGGCGAACCGTTTTCTCCTATCTGAAAGCGGTGCAACCGCCTCCTGGCAAGTGTTTGTTTCTCTCTTCAAGCGATGAAACAGTCATTGCGACACAGATGCAAGAGCCGTGCGCGAGTAACCTGCCGCTTCACTTCAATGCGGTGGCCAATACATACGCCTGACGCGGCGGTGCTCAAATGTCCGATTGAGAGAACATGCTGGGTCTCTTAAGGGAGTGCCTTCCTCCCACCTGTTCCGTCACTGCAAGGAATGCGGTTCCGCTCCCGACTTAAAAAAACGGTCGTAGTGATGAGGAGCAGAAGCCAGCGCACGCGGGAAATTGCGGAAGCGTACAGAATTATAAAAAGCGGCGACACGTACGTGAGCCAACCGCCTATGAATGGGCACTGTAGAGCAGCAACGATGTGGTCGTCGCGGCAAAACCCCTTTTCAGATGTGGAGCATGTTATAGCGGTGGCCGGTCCCGCGTCGGCATTGGCGTCGTCGGTGTCAGCACTCACACTGCGCATGCGCAACTCTCCTCCTTCCCTCTTTGCAACAGCAGCGCGTTACTGTCTCCGGTGTCTCTCTCTCTCTCTACCAGCTGCGTGCGCTTCACGTGCGTTCGCTTCTACTCACACCGCGCATACTCGGCGCTTGCGCATCTCTCCTCCGAAGTCTCCTCTCCTTCAAGTGTGAATATAAGCAGCGGTAGCGCGCTGCGCCCGTCAGTGCAGCGCTTGCTTCGGTTGACGTCAGTTGACTCCGCGTGAATCCGTTGACTTCAGATGCAGTGTGATGGAAGCAACAGCCCCGTCTGCGAGTGGGCTGACGCAACCTCATACTAGCATCAGCACAAACGCACACAGCAACGTTACTTCCAACTATGACAAAGCTGCGAAGCGAAGAGCATGCGACGGTGAACGTAAAAGTTTGAAGCGAGCGGTAGACCCTGAACTACGACAACGAGAAACCGCTTCGAAACGACAACGTCGAGCAGCAGTACCTTAAGTTCGAGCAACGTGAATCAGCGTTGGTTTTTAAACGTCCAGCGGCGGATGCTGAACTACGACAACGTGCAGCAGCGGCGGTACGTGAACGTCGAGCAGCGGAACCTGAACTACGGCAACGAGAAGCCGCTTCGAAACAACAACGTCGAGCAGCAGTACCTGAGCGAGCAGCAGTACTTGCTCCGCATAACCCCATGGTTCCCCTCGGGAAGATGGTGTAATTTTTTGTTCTACATGCAGATAACTCCCCTGCTATGCACGTTGCTGTTTCCACATAGAGGGACGCCATGTTTGGTATCAGCAACACCGGAGATATCTTCTGCGGATACTGCCGGCCATGGTCTATGCTATCAACCTAACCTCGGCACCATCGTCAATCCACTCTCCGACAAACAGGAAGCATCGTCAGCGAGAGCAGCATGGGGGCGGGATATAAACACCTGGCATTGCCCTTCAGCTTCCAGTGGGCACGGGAGAGCAGCAACGGTGTGGTCGTCGCTGCAAAACTCCTTTTTGTTCTACATGCAGATACCTCCCCTGCTATGCCCAGTACTGTTTCCACATCAAGGGACGGCATTTTTGGTACAGCAACGCCGGCGCTATCTTCTGCGGATACTGCCGGCCATGGTCTACGCTATCAACCTAACCTCGGAACCATCGTCAATCCACTCTCCGACAAACCGGAAGCATCGTCAGCGACAGCACCATGGCGGGGGGATATAAACACCTGGCATTGCCCTTCAGCTTCCAGTGGGCACGGGAGAGCAGCAACAATGTGGTCGCCGCTGCAAAACACGTTTTTGTTCTACATGCAGATACATCCCCTGCTAGGCACAGTACTGTTTCCACATCAAGGGACGGCATTTTTGGTACAGCAACACCGGCGCTATCTTCTGCGCATACTGCCCGCCATGGTCTACGGTATCAACCTAACCTCGGCACCATCGTCAATCCACCCTCCGACAAACCAGGAGCATCATCAGCGACAGCACCATGGCGGCGCGATATAAACACCTGGCAATGCCCTTCAGCCTCCAGTGGGCATGGGAGAGAAGCAACGATGTGGTCGTCGCTGCAAAACCCCTTTTTGTATTACATGAAGGTTGGTAAACACCCATCGCTTTATAGCAAGTGCTCTAACAACGTTTGTGTGCTGCTCTTCCTGTGCCGATGTGTCTTACATGAAAGCTTGTGTGCCTGTGTTCTTGTTTTGAAGGAGCGCATCCTTTGCGGTGATATTGACGAGAACCCTGGGCCTCTTGACCAGGAAACTCTATCCTTACATTACAAACTACTCACCGCAATCCCCGCCCTTTCATCTAAGTTTGACTCAGAACATCGTGATGTAATGCAGACTATAGGAGGATCACTTAAGCAAAACCAAGACGAGCTCACGCAAAAAAGTATCCGACTTAACGGCTAGAGTGACAATCGTTGATTCTATAATTGAAACTATTGGAACTCAGCCTTCTTCATCAGATATTTCGCCTTTGGTTTCTGATGCTGTGAGAATTGAAAATGCGGAGATAAATTCCCACCTAAACGATCTTGAGGATCGTTCAAGAAGAGACAACCTGGTATTTTATGGGGTTCAGGACCGTCCATCGGAAACGTGGGGTGAATCAAAGGCTCACATCCGGAACCTTGTTTCTGAGCACCTCAACACGGCCCTTACTGATGACGCATTTGCGCGAGCACACAAGTTAGGCGCTTACGTTCCGACCAAAATACGAACTGTAATAGTTAAATTTTCGTCATTCAAGTCTAAAGAGAACCACCTTTACCAGAAATTTAAGTTCAAAACGGCTGGCGTTTCGGTAGGCGAATATTTGTGCAGGGCTACAAGACAATCCCGAAAAAAAAATAATTGAGTATGAAAAAGCTAGCGGTGAAACTTAATCGCTGCGGGCAAATAAATTGATAATTAACAAAACGAAATACATGTACTGTACACCTACGGATTCTGTATGTGCAATAGGTCCCATCCAGAACATGACTAAAACAAACGACAATCTAAACAGCACCAAAGTCTCGACCGTACCCCATCCTAAATTGACAAAGCTATCTTCTGAAGCCAGGCAGCAGCAAAACAATGTATCCGTTTTTTACACAAATGCGCGCAGTGTGCTTAACGAACGCTCGGATTTGTATTCAATATTCTACTCGTGTTCGGCTGACCTTGCCGTTATTAATGAAACTTGGTTGTCTGCGAAAATGCTAAGCAATAAAATTCTACATTGTGAAAAGGCATACACGTTATACCGATACGGCCGCGATTTTCGGTCAGGCGGAGGGGCCATGATTGCGGTTAATAATTGCCATCTTTCGAATTCTGTTGCTATTGTAACACGTTTGGAAGCTGTTTGTGCTCGTGTTATCCTAACCGGCCGTGAAAGACCTACATGATTTATTAAACTGACTTATCGTCAGATTCCAAAATTCTCTCCTATTACTGTTTGGCGATTTCAACTTCTCCAACATCGAATGGCACAAGGACTCTATTGCTGTTGAAAAAACACATCTGAGTCTACATACTTCTTAAACGTTTGCAACAATTTCAACCTCGTCCAACTTGTTCATAGGCCTACGCGTACTACAGCCACATGTGCAAACACTTTATATCTTTTTCTTACTAATCTACCGTACCTGATTCATCCTATCACATACCTTCCTGAAATTAGTGACAACTCATTTCACCTTAAAACTTAAATCCCTTCTAAAAAGCATACAAAAATTATACAAGATTTTGGCAGAGCCGATATTGCATAAATTACCAACGAAATAGAAGCATTTACCGATGATTACGTTCCCAAATTTTCGGAACGATCGCTTGAAGAAAATTGGTCAATATTTAACAAAAAGTTGCTACACTTGATTGAGTGCCACGTGCCTAAACAACGAGTAACTTCTAATCCCCGCTCCCCGTGGTTTAGCGTAACCCTAAAGCAACTGCGTAACAAAAAGAAACGTCTTTTTCGTCGCGGTAAACAAACAAATCACCACGATAAATGGTCTGCTTATCGTCAAATAAATGCAGAATAGAATACGGCCACCACAAACGCTAAAAATCATTTTTTGACCTCACGTTTAACTGCGTTCTGAAAGACAACCCCAAAAATTCTGGAGCAATATTATTCCGCTAAAAATACGCAGATAACTATAATTGATCGTAGTGATGTGGTTGCTGCGCCTGACAAGTGTTGAGCAGGAGGGAAAACATTTTATTGAGCAAAAAAAAGAAAGAAGAAGGTGGGTAGCGTCCTCAGTTCAGAAAGCAGCGCGCTTCCGCAGCCCGGGTGGCCCGGCTGATCAGGCGTTGCTGGTCCTCCGGGTGCAGGCTGGTCAACGCGCGTTCCCACCGCTCAGGGGATGGGGAACGGAGGGGATCGGTTTGGTGCGGGCAGAACCATACAAGATGGGCTTTTCTGGCGGGGAGGTTGCACGAATGGCATAAGTAGGAGAATGTGGTAGGAGAGATGTGCGACAGTACGGTACAGTTGAAGTGTGTGCCTGTCTGTAGCCGGCGATACGTCCGGGCCTCTGCTGTAGTGAGCGACGGGTGGGGAGGGGGGTTGGGGAAACGAGTGTGGCGGTAGTGGGCAAGAAGGTCGGTGTTGTGTTGTTTTAAATAACGCGTTTGCCTCTTTCTCAATCAATGAATTCCAAACTGTTATCCACCACTACACAATGTTAGTTTCCTACAGATAGAGCCAATTATTATGGACTGGGGTGGTGTGAGTAAATTGATTAATAATTTCACAATTTCCTCAACCACGGGTCCGGATATGATCAATTTGAAGATGTTGAAATTTACGGGTTTGTTAACGTCCATAGTCCTTGGTCTGATTTTTGAGCAATTTTTGTTCCATTGTACCTTGCCGAGCGATTGGAAGATGGGAAAGGTGGTTCCCGCTCATAAATAAGGCAATATCCATTCGGTTGGTAACTACCGCCCCATTTCTTTAACACCCATTTCTTGCAAACTTTTATTGCGCATCTTGTATTCTCGCCTTATTGAATTCCTCGAGAGCAACTCATTTTTTAATGTGTCGCAGCATGGTTTCAGACGAATGTTCTCTTGTGAAACCCAACTAATATCTTTTACCAATAAATTGTTTAGTGACGCTGACACAGGAACTGACACCGATTGCATTTTTCTCGACTTCTCGAAAGCATTTGACACCATTTCTCACGACCAATTAATTATTAAACTTACCACGCTTAACAATTGTGCGAACGTTCTTGGCTGGATCAGAGACTTCCTCTCAAACAGAACACAATACGTAACAGCTAACAATTACACATCTGATACTCGTGCATTGAAATCAAGAGTTCCGCACGGTTCAGTAATGGGGCCCTTACTTTTTCTTATCTACAATAATGACCTTCCTGATTGTATTAAATTTTCATCAATCAAGCCTTTTGCGGATGAATGTGTAATCTATCGTAAAATTACTAAGCCGAGTGACGTCCACAGGCTTCAAGAATATCTTAACAATGTGTAGAGCTGGTGTCATGAATGGCTGATAAAACTAAATTAAGAAGTGCAAACAATGCGTGCAACTAGGAGCAGCAAACAGAATTTAAGTTTGTATGTTCTTAATAACTCCGCCTAATTGCCAGTTAACATGTACAAATACCTCGGTCTTCATATCTCGAACAACCTAACCTGGAACGCGCATGTTGACTAACTAACAAGGCTAATCACATGCTTGTTTATCTGCGTCGCAATTTCGCCTCTGTGCCTAGCTTGCTTAAATCAACCTTGTACAAAACCCCATTCCGATAAAAGCTAGAGTACGAATGCGCCGTATGGGACCCCTCTGAAACATCGCTCGTCACAGCCTTAGAAGCCGTACGAAACCGAGCAGCTCATTTTATTTTGTCAAATTATTCCCGGCACGCCAGCGTCCTGCTCTTTCGCTGCGTAGAAAATGGTATCGCCTCTGCATATTTCATAAATGTTCTACCGCCACCCCATTCTCAAAAATGCACTTTTCACTTGTCCCTCGTACCTATCATCACAATCTGACCACGTGCATAAAGCAGGCGTACCGACAAGCCGTACTAACATGTATTACGATTCATTCATTCCTACAACCAGCAATGACTGGAACCACCTTCCTTCCTGCATCGTTTAAATACGTGATCCTGTTAAATTCAAGATTGCTGTACAAAATGCCCTGGATTGACAATTGACAATGTGCGTTTTTTCCCTATGTATGTACCACCTTTGTACTACTCCTTTACGTAAAGCCTCCGGGCCTTGAAAGTATTCTAAATAAATAAAAAAATAAATACCGCAATAATTGATGACGAAGTATATCTTCTTGACACGTCGTGTGGGTGAAGTGCGTACGTCATATGGTTCTGTGACTCGTGTATGATTTCATCATTTTTTATCTCTTCTTGGTTGCTTAAATCGCACGTGTTCTTCCAATAAAATTTCAGTTGCTAGACAGCGCATGTGTCGTGTATTCTCTTCTTTGTGTTGTTTCCGTTCGCGCTGACAACCATGAATGAGGTCCTTAAGGTTTTATGTCTGCCGGATAATGGGGAGTTTTAGAATAGGGGGCCCCAACGCTTTGGGGTCCCCGGGCGTCTTGGGGCGTCGTACTGCGCATGCGGAGAACCCAAGCCGTCCTTGTGGTTTTGGGTTTGCGTTTAGCGCGCACGCTATTTTGCTGAAGTAACTGGCGCCCCAAAGCACGAGTTTGCGTTCTTGCGTCGCTCTCGCATCCAGCGAGACTGCGCGTGACCATGGATGAAGCGAAACCTGCGGCTCGTTCCTCGACTCACCCGATCAACCACGACGATCGCTGAGCTGAATTTGTTGATTCCGCGCGTCTTTCGCTAGAAATGGATAAAGCAGGTATTCGTGAGGTGTTTTCTGCCTTCAGAAACATTCCGCGCACATGCCGTCCGCGCCTGCCATCTCGGCATGCTCAGCGGCTCGAACCGGCGCAGCCTATGGTAGCAACCGCTTGTCGCTGTTCTTGCGAATCAATCTGATCGCTAAAAAGAAGTTCCACATGCGAGGAAGTAGGTGTTAGTGTGATGAAAAATTGTGCTAGGGCTTGTTGTCAGGGCTTATTGTATAAGCGGCGATCCGATATCTGCCGCGAAGCTAAGCCTACGCTGACCGGACGCGGACGTTCAGCGATAAGATCGATCGCCGCGGCGCGGGGGGCGCGGAGCGGCCGAGAGATGGCGCTACCTGCGCGGAAGCATCGAAACAGGCAATGCAGATGTCTTGGTCACCGATCGCTCAAACGGCAGTTATAGCTGAAATACACTTGCACATGCGAGAAAGGGGATGATAGTGTGTTGAAAAGTTGTGTTACGCATTGTCATTCGCAGTTGCACAGATAGCGGCGATGAAATTTCCGCCACGACGCTAAGCCTAAAGTTCCCATCACCTGAGCTGAGCTGAGCAACGCAAGCCGGTTCCGGGCTGTCGGGGGCGCCCCTCTTCTAAAACTCTCCGTGCGCGAGCTCCTTGCGTTTGGGGTCTCCTAACTTCTTGGGGGACCTCAAAGCCGGCTTCCCCTATTCTAAAACTGCCTATTTTTAGTGAAAAAAAAAATACCAAGAAAAAAAACCAGCACACGGGGTCGCGCGCCTAGTCCTGAACGCCTGGCGTCGGACAGGGTTGCGCTTGTGCTGGCGCAGCGTGAGGAACTACTAAAAAATATCGAGCGCACGTAATCCTGCATGGTCGGGGGTGCGCCCGGCGTCGGCGAGCCCGACATCGAGAAAACTCTGTCCCGCTTTCGAAGCATGATCACCCGCGTCCTGTTCACACGGCAGTTCACGTCCGTCCATGCATGAAATTGGACCCCCTACGCGGATTTTCCCTTACAGACGCCGATGTTTGGAAAGTGGTTGTCGAATATAATTGCGCGTGCTAACGTAGTCCATTTTGGGAGAGATATGGAAGGCTTGCTAAACATTATCAGGGCATTCCAGTCACGGAGAACGTCGTTCGGAAATGGAGGTCGGGTTCATGAGCCGCATCTCCGACGAAGGCACAGAAGCCGCCACCTCTGCTGTTTCACCAGCATAGCACCAAAAGTGCATGTTGTGCTAACTCTAACACATTCCCAGAGCGATGTTCGCACTGTTTTGTTTAATCGCTTTACGTATTCTTGTCGTGCGCTTTGGTTTTTTTTTTGCCTTGTCTATAAACATTTCGCCCTTAGACTGGCGCATAGAATGAGCAAAACCGTGCTTAGAAATATCTCAGGGATACCTAGAGCAAGCTCAAATTTAGGCACCAGCTTTAAACCTCTGTGAAACACATTTTTCAAGCGACAGTTTTTTGACGAGCAGAGCGTTCCATCGTCAGTATTACGCGGGTTTTGTAAATTTCTTTCTAGATCTACGAATACATTGCATACAAACACCCTCATTCTCTGTTGTACATAAACCAGTTGAAATAGGCAATGTATTTGTTCTCTTCTCTTAGCAATTTTAGCGTCAAGAATAATTTTAAAATTTAGACATGTGTTTAGTACTCTGTCAATATAGATATCGGACCGCAAGGGGGGTGGAAAGTGCGAGAGGTGTGAGTAAGGCATTCCATTAGAATCACCCGAAGGGAAGAACGGCTCCGCGCGGCGCAGGAAAAACTCGGGGGAAACGACAGCGTACCACAGCCGCCTTCCCCAACCCACCTGTTTACTTGGCTGGAGAGAGAGGCACGATGGTATTGGGCACTTGTTTGAAATCATGCCGGTAAATACATGATTGTTACTTGCATGAGTGCAACCAACAGGAACAAAAGAATTTTCCCAAGGTAATCCTCCACAATAAGAAAAGTTGGTCTTACCATCGTTTAAAGTGCCCCTTGGTGCAAGAAAGCCCGCGTTTTTGCCGCGGTGCTCAAAACGGCCGTGGCTCCAAATAGTAAATAAGAAAAATGTTTTTTACAGCAATCCTTTCTATTTTTACAGCTAACGGTTTTCTTGTGGCACGCGGCACCATAAACTCCCACACGGCAGAGACGGCAGCGGGTCGGAGGGCCGGAGGGTTTCAATCAGGAGCATGCTATAGATGACGTGGCAAATATACCCAATACTGCCCGAACGCCGCGCCTGCTCACCTCGGTGGTCGCATCAACGCGGCCAATCCGTTGGATCTGTCGGATGCATTAGCGACGTTTGTTTCGGGCCTCTTTTGGCGCAGCTTCGCATATATTGCGCACTTACTTCGTACGGCTTGATTAGCTTGTTCGAAAGCACATCCTAGAACACAGGTACCCGACGGAATTATATGGTAGTACGGCAAAGATACGTTAATGATTGGTTTCCAGGGTGGGAAAACAAAATACAAATACCAAATTGAGACATCTTCCAGCTGTACAAACGCTAGAGAAACGCCGTGCTTGCCACGATTGGAACTCAGTTTTTTAAATTCGTGAATATCAATTCGTTTGTGTTTTAACATGAACTGCAAAAGACAAAAGGAGCAACTGGTTCTGACACATAGCACTAATAAAGGTTTCCTTAGCTTTCTCAAAATTCTCAAACTTACCAAATAAACTAGCTTAAATCGGTATATATGAGAATTACTAAGCTCACATGCCGAATTGTTTCGGTATTTGCGTTTGTGTCGCGCAGTGTTGTAGCCCCAAGCTAGGTCATCCGGATGCAGTGTCACCCGTCAAAAGATGCTCCTCTCCGTTTTCTTTCTCCCTACTCACGGTCGGGCTACAGTGGCGACGTCCACCGTTCAAGCCCGACTGTGGCCGGCGCTGCTGCTGATTTGGGAATACCACCCCCGCGAACTCTAGGTAACGGCTGGCAGAACGTCTGGTTTCAATCTTTGTAGGGCCCCGTACACGAATCCGAGTTACGTCGCATGGGAAGTTGTTGTGGGTGCCGTTTAAATCGTTTCTTTCCAACCACTTTAACTACGTGAATTGGAGGAATTTTTTTGTAAGGGAAATAAAGCGAGTTGTACCGCCGAATGGTAAGCAAAATTTTTCCAAAACAAAATTGAGTTAGATGTGGTTTTAAATAGTTTCTCTGCAGTTGACTCAAAATATCCGACTAAAACTTGCCATACATGCGTCGAACCATCCTTTAGCGTCCGAAACCCACGCTTAGCCCTTGACGCCTCTGATTGCTCCATGCCTTCATGGCGTTGCGAGAGGACACCTTTAGCCTATCCGGCTGTCGGAGGCTTGTACGATCGCGCATTAGCAGCGCTTGCTTTTACTGCCATTTAGAAAAAGGTTAACTAACTGCAGTTGACTGCACCTGACTGGCTGAGCATACGCTCAACCAGCTTGCAGAGCGTACATGTCAGAGCAATCACTCGCAGATTGGTTAGCGCATCCATTGGTTTTCCGCTTTCGGGATGCTTATAATTTCTCCGTGCTTCCAGAAAGTGGGTACGCATCCAGTGGCCGAAGCTTTTGTTATAGTTACCAGTGTCACCTGACTGGAATTCGCTGTGCAGTTCTTTTACACCTCATACTGTATGTCATCAGTTCTGTGGCCTTATGTGTTCCTGCTGAGTCGACAGCTGTCAACAGTTCCTCCATGCTCAACGTGGAAACAAGACCAGCTGCCTCTTCTATAGTAAGGGGTCGGCCTTCCTCACGGGACGGGGTGAAGGTTCTAACCCTGAGGCTGGGGGGAAGGGTAGATTTTAAGGGTAGATATTGTAAGTTGCGGCTAATGTTGCGCGTAAGTAAGTTGTAAGGGAGGGTAGATATTGTAAGTTGCCTAAATTTAAGAAACTTTAGTTTAGGCAATAAATTTTAGCAACTAAAATTTAAGCAACTAAAAGTTAAGTTCTAAAATGGTAAATGTGGAAGTACGTAAATTAATATACCCAGAGTTACTGAATCATTGTTTCACGTCACTCAGTTTTTCTTGTTTATTTGCTGTGCTCGCTTCGTTTTCGTCATCTGGGGATCCATCTTTCACCGATTTCCTAATTGCCATCTGAATTCATGATATTCCAGTTCAGAAGAGTGCACAAAAACTTCTGAAAACACCCACGAAAATATCTGAACAGTCATTCCCAAAGCACACTGCCATTGCACAAGTGGATTTGGCTCATTCTGATTAACAAAACACCATGATCTGGATCATTTTTGACGGCGAAATATGACATGTGTACACGTTTGCAGGAAGTATCTCACGAGTTTTATTGGCACCCCTTTTTTCGGGGAAAGTGGCGGAGTTTTTCTTGTCATTGTAGTTTAACGTGACTTAGCTTTGTTTTCCGGATCTAGCACGTTTCGAACAAAACAAACCCCTCAAATGCCCCGCAAATGAAATTGCGGCCAGAGGTAAAAGGATACCCAGAAAATTGTTACCTGAACAAGAACGGTCGCGGGGGACAAAAATTTATTTGCCACCGAAGGAGTCGGTGATGTTGTAGGGTTCTTTGTAAGTAACTGCTGGACGGATTTATACCGAGTTTGTAGGGCGGCCAGTGGGTCTTCCGTACCCTCGTGCGCTACGGCACACATCCGCAGCATATCAGGTGTATTTATAAGTGGACCGGGCGTCGGAACGGTAGAATCGTTATCATCAATGTCTTCTTCACCGTTTTCAGCCGCCACTTCCTCCACGCTTTCCACTAGCCGAAAGGTATCTCTGTCATCCAAAACGTCCAGTATGGACTGCATTTGCGTCGGCGATCACGTATTCACGGAAGTTTATCCCGACTTTAACTTCTTCCACTGAACGAAGGTGATCCGATGCATCTTCATGCTAGTGCACGTGACTCGCGCAGTCCTGTAAAGCTTCCACAGTTCGATGACCGGGCGTACAGAGGGAGAGCAAATTTGAAACAGTTGAAAGAACTATCGACTGCGTTCCACTCAAAATTATAACTTCCCTTTTGTGCCAACCATTTTCGCAAAAACACACGAACGTGCCCCTCGGCGTTCTATTTGCACGCCATGAATCAATATTAAGGTATTCTCAACAAAATGAAGTGAAAAGTAACACTGTTTAAGCTGAATGTTTTGAAGCCGTCGTTAAACCGGGAGAGACCATAATACTGTTTTCGTTATAACGAGTTAGTCAAATCATTGGGCTGTATGGGTGTTGCAAGGGGGATCGGGATATCTTTTTTAACCAGGGCGTCCTCTAAATTGGAATTTGTAGTATAGTTTTAGCGGTATTGCATCAGAATTGCTCCGAGATTTCTTGAAAAGCACCAATGCCTGCACACAAGTTCCAGGAAAATTTCCCTGCAGTATAATATAGCACATGCAGCAGTGTGAAAGTCGATCCGAGATTACCGGGAGCGAAATATAATGCGCAACATATAAAGTAAACAAAGGTACCACATCACAATTATGTGGGTTCGGTGTTAAAATGGACCATTGCTTCTCAACCAATTACATGGTAATGGGAATCAGACGAACAATATACTCAAGATACAGGCCAACGCATGGTGCTTGTTACTGCTTGTTTGTAGCAGCAGTGTGACGGGTACTGTTTCTAAAACGGACAATTGGAGGAGTTTGTACATAATGCTTAGTAGCAGCGGAAAAAAACTGGACAGGAAAAGGGACACAAACACGGTGCTGCAACGAGAAAAAAAAAGGTTACAAATAGTGAACCCTATTTGCCGTCTAGCGGGCTCCCACAACCGATCTCATTTCTTTAGAAACCATGCGGATTTCCTGTTTTTTTATCAACAAAGCACTGAATTTCACCTGGGGTGGGTAATTGATGGCATGGATAAGTTTTTATGGCCCACTCACATTACGTTATAAGACTGTAGTGGTATGTGTTTGTGAAGGTGGTTATAATAGCGTATTATTAATGCGTACGAAGATATTGCAACAGGTTTGAAGTTTCTTTGTAAAGCAAATGCCTTATTGATGAAAAAATGCATTCGTCAAAAAAAATCTACATGTGAGAAACTTTCGTAACAATGATTAGTGTTTGCAACATTCAACAGGACGTAATGCTACTAAAAATTGGTTTAAAAATATTTGAACAGTAATAAAACAATAAATTGTGTGTTAAACATTGTTGTTTGTTGTGTTGCAATTAGTTGTGATTTGAACATTTTTGTGGTTTTTTCTCGTTTTTTAAGTACTTTCTTCGAAATAAATTGTTTTGTGAATTGGTGTTTTGTTATCAATCAATCTCACGAAATAGATTGGAAGCAAGACGCTTATAATATATATCGTGCTCTTCACATGGAGGTATTTAAGACGATGCTCTTTCTTGTGTTCCTTCTGTCTATCTGTCGGCGACCCGATTCAGCCACCCAGCCAAAGAAAAACAATGCCTGCTCAATCGTCTTTTATAGTCACTGCTAAATCTACCCGTCTAAGTCCGGTGTAATGTTCATACTTGTCAACATTGTTGAAAAAAAAAAAGACATTACGCAAATATATGACAACAAATTAATACGGAAGTGATATTTGCAATGTTCCTATATATATTCATACCTGCTTGATTTTTGAGAAATTAAATACTTCATAAACTGAAGAAAAAAATTCACTCCGCCGTCACCAGCTGTAGGCTACACGCCACTATAGCTTCTTGCGCCATTTTAAGAAATCAACCGGCAACACTTACGAAATGTTCCACTGGATAGGTTCCACGTTGTTTGCAACGCACGTGGAGTATGGAAACGCGGTTCTATAAACGTTGAAGTGCGGCACCTCGATTTACGCGCATCTTCGCAGTACGGCAGCATTGGCCTCGAGACACCCGGCCTGGAGCAGTAGAACGCGTTAAATTTAAAATGATTTAAGCAAACCTTTGGCGTCATTACATTGGGAGGAGCGTTACGCAAGATGAACAACATGAGAGGTGAGCGGCATAGCAAAGGGAGGTTTTTACTTAACAAACGTCGCTAAAGACTACCATCTTTTATCGACATTTCCAACAAAAGAAGCAGATATGTTCCTTTAAAAAAGATCATACATGCTTGAGCTTTGCGAAATCAAATACTTCGTCAACTGCAGAAAAAAAATCATTCCACCGTCGCCTGCTGTCGACCGCTCCAAAATAGCTTCTGGTCCCATTTTAAGAAATCAATCGGCTACAGTTACGAAATGTTCCACTAGATAGGTCCCACGTTCTGCTTGGAATGCACGTGGAGTAGGGCAACTTGGTTCTATTAACGCTGCAGTAGGGGGTCTCGATTCACGCGCATCTCTGCCCTACAGCAGCGTTTGCATCGAGACACCCGGCCAAGAGCAGTGGAACCCGGTAAAGGGAAAATGACTTGCGCAAGCCTTTGGCGTCTTTACCGTGGGAGGAGCGCGACTCAAGATGAACGACATGAGAGGTGAGCGTAAAAATGAAGGGAGGCATTTACTTGGCAAAAGTCTTTAAAAACTATTGTTTTTTGTCGACATTTGCAATTGTGTGGTTTCGGCAAAAGCAAAAAAAAAAACCAAAAGCTGTCGACTAGCTTGTGGTGCCTAACCAGATTGCTCGAGACTGGAAACAAATTACATACATTGTCACTACCCCATGTTCCCCAGATTTCTTTCTAAACTATTGCAAAGTATGTCAGATGTAAAATCTTGCAACCTTCTTTCACAATTCGTAACATGAGAATCGTTTTCTTCAGTGCTTCATCACTATAGATTAAAATCTTCCTGTTATCCGAATAAATCATGAAGCCATTCTAAAAGCAAAGGTCTTAAACCTTTCATGTCTGCGCACAATGTTACCAAAAAATAATAACGAGAAAAAACACCGAGCTCACAAAGGCGTGCGCCAAGTTAGAAGCACCTGGCGTCTCTCAGGCTTGCGCTTGTCCTGGCGCAGAGTGAGGAACTCCCGAAAAATATCGAGCGCACGTGAGCCTGCATGGTTTGGGGTGCACCCGGCGTCGGTGAGCTCTACCTTCGAGAACGCTCTGACCCGCTATCGTCGCGTGATCACGCGGGTCCCCTTCACTCGGCAGTTCACGTGCATTCACGCATGAAATTGAACAGACGCACACGGAGTGTGCCTTACCGATCCTGAGGTTCGGAAAGCGGTTGTCGAATATTGTTGTGCTTGCTGACGTGATCCATTTTGAGAGAGAAGTGGAAGACTGGTGAAAAAACAATCAGGGCAAGCCAGTCACGGAGAACGTCCACCGAGAGTTCGGAAATTTATGTTACGTGCAGGTTCCGCCTCTCCGATGAATATGTTGCGGCCGCAAAAGCTCCTCTTTATCTCTAGCATTGCAGGAAAAGTGCAAGCTGTGAAATTTATTTCACACATTTTCAGAGCGATGTTCACACTGTTTTGCCTAATCGCTTTCTGTATGCTTGTCGTACGCTTTAGTTTTTTGTTGTCTTGCTCATGCGCATTTGGCTCTCAGACTGGCACATAGTAAAACGGTGCTTAGAAAAACGCCTAGGCATTCCCATCGTAGCGAAGTACAGAGCCAGCTCCATCTTAGGCACGAGCTCTAAACCTCTGCGAAACACCATTTCACGTTACAGATTCTGTGACGAGCACAGAGGTCCGTCGTCAGCATTACACGGATTTTTTAAATTTCCTTCTACCACTACGTATACATTTTTAGAAAACACCCAACTCCTCTGGTCTAGATAAATGAATTAAAATTCGCAATGTATTCCTTGTTTCACCTAGCCTAATAATAAAGTTAACATGAAAAATATTTTAAAATGTAGACATATAGTTTAGGACTAAGTTGTTATAAATGTGGGGCGGCCCCAACCCCGGTATAAACGGGGGTGGGAAGTGCGTGAGTTCTGCGTTAGGCATTGCAATAAAATCGCCGAAAGCGGAGACCGGGTCCGCGCGGCACAGCAAAAACCCGGGGGAAACGATATGGCGACACAGCTGCATTCGCCGACCCACCTGTTTACACCGCTGGAGCGCGAGTAACTGTGGTATAGGCCGCTTGTTTGAAACCATGCCGATAAATAATTTTGTTATATCAATGAGTGCGACCAACTGGAAGTAAAGAATTTCCCAAGGTAATCCACCACAATCCAAATCGTTGAACATACCAACGTTGAACCTAATAGCCTTAAGGGCCCCTTAGGGCCAGAACGCCCGCAATTATATGGTCTTATGGCAAAGATATGTTAAGAATTGGTTTTCAGGGTGAGAAAAGAAAATATAGATATCAAATACTGACTTCTGGCCGCTGGAAAAACGCTATAGAAACGCACTGCTTGCCACGAATGGGACTAAGTTTTCTAAATTCCTGAATACCCATTCGGTTGTGTTTTATCATCTATTACAAATGCGAAAGGAGCAATTAGTTCTGATAAATAGCAATTATAAAAGGTTCCTCAGTTTTGTTGTCATTCTCGAGCTTATCAAACTATTTATGTTATATCGATATAAATGAGAATCAGTAAGCTCACATACAGAATTGTTTTGCTGAATGCGTTCGTGTCGAGTGGTGTTCTATCCCCTAGCTAGCACATCGGTATGGCTAGGATCCGCTGCGTCACCCTTCGAAAGACGCGCCTCTCTGTTTTCTTTTTCCCGACTCACGGACGGGCTAAAGCGGCAGCATCCTCGCTCAAGCGTGGCTGTTTGCCGACGCTGCTACTTCGTTCGGGACGCCGCCTCCGCGAAGTCCATCTATCGGCTGGCAGAATGTCTGTTTTCATTCTTTGTGGAGCCACGTGTGGGAATTCAAGTCACGTCGCATAGGCAGTTGTTTGGGGGTGTCGTTTAAGGAGTTGCTTTCCAACCGCTTTAATAGCGTTAATTGCAGCGCTTCTTTTTTGTATGGAAAATAAACCGGGTGGTACCACCGAATGGCTGAGGGCGTAACGGCAAGTACAGAGTGTTGCGACGATAATTGGAACACTTTAAAAACTTCTTCTGTGCGCGCTGCCGATCTGTTCGCCCTAAAACGTGCCACGGAGGTCGCAATTTGTGGTCTATCTTGTGTGATACCGGGAACAGCGATGATACTTACCTGTGTATTCCGAAAATAAATGAACATGATTTTCGCCTATGGGGAAAATGGCGGCTGATATGCACGTGCGAGCCAGCGCAAGTTGATGTCGCAATGACGAAACCACCTGCAGAATGAAACGCACGTTTGGGATTCACGTACGGAGCCAAATGGTGCAGCATACGATCAGAAAATGCACCTATAAATCAGCTAGCAGACGATCAGAAAACCCGGTTTTCGGGCTCGCACGTCCAAATCGAAGTTATTTTCCCATAGGCGAAAATCGTTTTTATTTCTTTTCAGGATAAACCGGTAAGTACCGTCGTTGTTCCCGGTATGAAACAAAATAGACTACAAATTGCGACCTTCGTGGCAAGTTTGAGCGCGAACAGAGCGGCGGTTCGCTCAGAAAAATTGTTGAAAGTGCTCCGAATACCACCGCAACACACTTCAGACAACAAGCTACCCCGGAGGCGAGAGCTCGGGAAGCGGCGGAGAAAGGGCAAAAACGCCAAGCGGACCCGGGAAGCAACGGCTCAACGGCAACGCCGACAACAAGCTACCCTGGAGTATATACAGTACACAAGCGTAGTCACTCATTCACATAAGCGAGTGGGCAATGTCTCGGGTGATGTACGGTAAGAATGATCGCCAGTGCTTCGCCCACTCATCATGATTCACTTCTTGGAGATGCGTGAATTTTTTTGCTGTCACCTGCTGTTTGCTGTTTGTGGCCAAATTGACCGTCATCGAATCAGCTTCCTTGGGCTCAGCAGAACAACACCTTAGCCACTGAGCCACTGCAGCCGGTATCTTAAGTTATTTCAAGGGCTTCAGATACTCGAAAAGGTTGGGACATCCACACAAACCCGAGCTCCTGATAGTTCCTTCCTTACTTTTGTGGTTTCAGCGAAACAGCTGTGTGATACCGCGGCACGTATTAGCGTTTCCAAACAAATGAGTTTCAGGTGGATTCAAATAGGTTCTCGCATTTGACTCAAAATAACCAATTGTAAGTTGTTATACATGCGTCCAATCACTCTATCTTTTGAAACCCGCGCTTTGCTTTTGAAGCCTCTGATTGCTGCCTCCCTTCATTGCGTAAAAAGAGGACCCCTTCGGCCACCCTGGCTGTCGTAGGCCTTGGACGATCGTGCATTAGATGCACTCGTTTACGCTGCCCTTCATCAAATATTCACCTCATGCACGTGACTGCAAATGGATTTTGTAACTTCCCAAACTGTTCGTTAAAGTGTTTAAAAGTCTGAGTTTATTCTACACGACGATACACTCAAAGTAGTGCTTTGTGGAGTCGGTTGCAGGGTTCAGTTAGAACATATCAAAACTTTCCAACAATATTAGACGGTTTCTATTGCTTAGGCTAACATATGGCACTGCCGCAACGTTTTTATTTTATATTAATATTCATTCATACCTAAGATTCTTATACTTTATACAATAAATGTTCCAGCCAAAAGCAGGGACGTGCCGTACGCCGTAAATACGAGACAGCATTTATGGTAATGGTACCAGTACGAGGGACTCTGCTGAACGATTTCCTTGGTTTTTGACCCCCAAATACCCCCCTCCGCCCACCCCCCACACACACACACGCACACACGCACGCACGCACGCACGCACGCGCGCGCACGCATACACACACACACACGCACACACACACGCACGCACGCACACACGCATGCACGCACGCACGCACGGACACACACACACGCACACACGCACGCACGCACGGACACACACACGCACGCACACACGCTCGCACGCACACACACACACGCACGCACGCACACACGCACGCACGCACGCACGCGCACGCACACACACACACACACACACGTACACACACACACGCACGCACACACACACACACACGCACGCACGCACGCACGCACGCACGCACACAAGCACGCACGCAATCACGCACACACACACACACACGCGCGCACGCACGCACGCACGCACGCACACGCACACGCACACGCGCACACACACACGCACATACTAGACCACACGTGGAAGCTGCCTCCGGTGCCTTTTTAGCACCTGTATTACTCTACCCACGGCGCCAGCCTGTTTGACTTTCGTTTACTTTTAAAATCTTCAACCATGCGGCCATAATGTTCGCTTAGATTTGCCTGTGGTCTGCGAATTCTGCTCACACAATACGGTGACCTCCTTGTGGCGGATCAACCGGATAACGGATTTTGATTGTAGTTACGTTACTTTTGGTAGGAACCAAAAAGGGTTGTGGTAGGATATATTTGGCCTGGTCCACCATTGTTACATTGAAGCCTACTCCCATGGTCGCACAAAGGCAATGTCAGCACTTTCCTCTCCTACTTTTTCCAACTTTAGCGGGATTTTGCGTCTATATGCATTGGGTGTTTCCGATCAACGGGAACCGCTGGAGCGCAAGGGATCTTCAACGGCTATTATGGACTCTATTTATAATCGGCAGATATGCAACACAAATAGCTTCCAATATAATGCAGCGCACCTTGGGCGAAGTAGTTGAACACCTTAGCAAGTCGCAAATGTTAGTCACTTCAACGGAATTGGTTGGTATTACCCCATTATCGCTGCATCTGTATTAGCGACAAAAGTACTGTTGCGGTCTCCGTAATCTCACCTCTGAAGTGTACAGCTTCTCTATTAGTCGTAAGTGGTGGGAGTGGAACCTTGTTTAATTTAGATAAAAGATTGGTATTTCAAAGCAGTTCAAAGCCTCGCAAGAAAGCAAGACGGATGTTTTTAACCAAAACCTAAATCGTGAACAGATGTGCACTTTTCTTTTTCAGGAACATCAAGGAAGCAACCGGGGCCCATTTATAGCAGTATTCTCATTCCTTCCAATCTCTACAATAAGATATAAACATTCATGTCAATCGATTTAAAAAAAAAAAACGAATTGTAACGTTTTACAAAGCATCCAAGATAGTGTAGTACATTTGCTGTCATCAACCAGGGCCACCTGGGCTCTCACTTCTGTATGTTACACGTTGCCCCGTATGGCGATATCCCGGTAAGGAACCCGCCAGTGTAACGTGTGCCTCGTTTGGCGTTCCTGAATACTTTTGGAACATGAAACTTGTAGAGATAAGTGACATCATCAAAAACAGATAACCAGTAACATTATCAATTTACCGACACGCTGTGGTGGTCTAATGGCAATGGCGTTGTGCTCTTCAGCACAGGGAAGCCGGTTCGATTCCCAGTCGCTGCTGCCACTTTTTTGATAGAGGCGAAAAGCGAAAGAGCCCATGTGTTCGAGATTCTCGCAAACGTTAAAAATCCCCATGCGGTAATAATTATTCCGGAGGCATCCACTACAACGTGGCTCATCGCCTCTGTAGCGCCGGCGCGTTAAACCTTAAATCATTCAATCAATCAATCAAATCTCAAGTAGCCAGCATCCACAAAAAACACCGATGATAACGGAGGCACCCGCTCCGCTTTTCAATTTAGGCTATGGAATATCCCAATCGCTTTTAAAGGAAATTTTTCTACCCCTACAAGCCAATGGTTTTTTTCGTGGCGTGTGGTAAAATAAACTTCCAATGCGGCAGAGGCGGGAGCGGGGGTTGGCGGAGTGTTACATTCAGAGAGCACGCTGTAAATGGTGCCGCGAATTTACCCACCGTTCCCTGCGCGCCGTAGCTGCTCAGCTCGGTGGTCGCGTGGGCAGTGCCTTTCTGACGGATTGGACGTGTGCTTCAGCGACGGTTGTTGTGTGCCCTTTTTGGCGCAGCTTTGTGTCCACTGCTCACTTCCTTTGCACGGCTTGAATAGCTTGTTCGACAGCAATTCCTGGATAACCAAGACCCGACAAAATTATATGGTCGCCTGGCAGAGATACATTACTGATTGGTTTCCAGGGCAAAACAACGAAATTAGAGACAATATAAAGACATCAGGCAGCTGGAGAAACGCTAGAGAAACGCCGTGATTTCAACAAACGGGACTCCCTTTTTAAAATTGGTGAATATTTATTTATTCATTTACCCTAAAGGCCCTTACGGGCGTTACATAGGGGTCGCAATGAAAAAAAGAACACATTGCAACATTAAAAACAGCAACACCCAAAAAAAATCCGAATACAAATACATTCATGTCGAAATGCATAGTTTCAAAAAAAGGGTACACAAAAGGCGCACAACAGTTATCCAATACCTAAAATGCGAGGGTTAAAAAATGACCCAGGTTCAAAATAACACAAACATCGAACATTGAACCAATCTAAGAGGTTCAAAAATGACACAAACACTGGAAAATGATTTATACATTGAGGAATAATTGCAACTCTTTGATAAATGAGTCGTGATTACTGAGGGTGACGATGTTACCTGGGAGCTGATTCCAGTGACGAATAGCAAGTAAGAGTGGCGAAAAAAAAAATAGGTTGGTACGCGCGAATATTGGTTGAACTTTGAATGCATGATCCAAACGGGAAAAAACGCGACCAGCGGGTCTTATGTGCGAGGCAGCGAAAGAAGACTGGCTGTGGTATAGCCTATGGAAAACCGATAAAAGACTATAAAGCCGGCGTTGTTGTAGAGGTGGTAAGTTCAGGGATTGTTTCATTTCTGTTATACTTGATGATCGTGAGTAGTTCCTGAGAATGAATCGGGCAGCTTTATTTTGGAGTGCCTCGAGTTTATTTACGAGATACGACTGATGGGGGTTCCAGATTAGCGCTGCATATTCAATCTTTGATCGAACAAGTGTTTGGTAGGCCAGAAGCTTTGTGGATGTGTTAGCTGAATGCAGATTGCGCCTAATGAATCCGAGTGATTTAGAAGCTTTGCTGTTTATTGTATCGATATGGTGATTCCAGGTTAGATCAGACATTATGTGGACCCCCAAGTATTTTATCATGGTTACGGTTTGTACAGGCATACTATTGAGAAAATAGTGACGGGGCTCAGACGCGCTAGTTTTGGTAAATGTTATGGCGTTAGTTTTGGGCACATTTACTTCCATCTGCCAATCCCTACACCATTTCGTCAGTTGATTAAGGTCTGCTTGCAAGGATAAGAAATTTGGGGGTTTTTAATTTGCTTATAAATGACGCAGTCATCCGCAAATAATCGGATAGTAGAAGAGATATTAGTGTTAATGTCCTTGATATATATTAAAAATAAGATAGGACCCAAGACTGAGCCCTGTGGAACACCGGAAGTTACTTGAGCTAAAGAGGAGGAATTATCATTAATGGTTACTGACTGAAACCGATGGGTTAGGAAGTTCTTAATCCACCTGTTAATCTTAGTGTTGATATTAAGAGCAGAAAGTTTTTCCATTAGACGGATGTGAGGGACTTTGTCGAAGGCCTTGGCGAAATCTATGAATGTAGCATCTATTTGTGAGGACGAATGTACTGCATTATGGAGATCAGTCATTAATTCGAATAACTGAGTTTCACAAGAACGGCCTCTCAAAAAACCATGTTGATTAGAAAAAAAGAAGCTCTGTTTTGTTAGGTAGCTTTGTTAGGTAAGGGTAATTGGTTGCCCTTTAATAGGTATTACCAAAGGCGAAAGCAGTAACTGCTTCTGATGAATAGCAATATATAAAGTTTCTCAGCTTTCCCGCGATACTCAAAGTTACCTGCTACCTATTTTAAATCGGTATAAGTGTGTATTACTAAGCTCACATGTCGAACTGTTTTGGTGACTGCACCTGGGCCGCGCTGTGTTGTAGCTTCAAGCTAGCACATCAGGATAGCTAAGTTCCGCTGTGTCATCCTTCAAAAGAAGCTACTCAAGATTTCTTTCTGCCGGCTCACAGCTTTGCTACAGCGGCGGCGTCCGCCGCTCAAACCCGGCTGTGGCCGATACTGCGTGTACATTCGGGACGCCGACCCCACGAATTCCAGGTAATGGCTGGCGCAATGTCTGGTTTCACTCTTTGTAGAGTCACGTGTGTGAAATCAAATGACGTCGCATGGAAAATGTGAGTGGCGTTTAAAGCCTCGCTTTACAGCGGCTTTCACACCTTGAATAAGAGGGAATTTTTTTGCTTCCGCTCTTTCCTTTCATTCCGCGCCCTGATGGGGGCGGAGTATTGGGACCTTTTCGTTTCCTCCCGCTAATGCAGGTATTGCGAAAGTATTTCTGTGATGGCTACTATTCAGCGTGTACTTAGACATGGTTAGGTTTTTTAGGTAATAAACATCTTCACCTTATTTTGAACAATGTTCTACCGCCCCATGTTTCTGGTAAGGTGCAAGTTAGGTCTGGGCCTGCCGCGTCAAAGGTAACTTGGATGACACGTGACTAGGAGGGTAGCAAATCAGCCGTGTAGAATACCTATTTCAAGAAATCTTTCGTTTTTTGTGTAACTACTTTTCTTTTTAAACACTTTCGCACCACAACATGGGTAAATAAAAGCGCGGAAATACGCAGACCTGGCCTAGAGCAACAACCCTATTGTAGCTGTACTGACACGTTTTCGCATTCAAAACTGTTAAGAAAAATTAGGTTCCCAGATTAATTTTCGTACCACTTTCATGGTGTGCCGCAGAAGGTTTCGGTGCTATTGAAAACTTCACATTTAATTGCTTCTATCTAAACAACCCATAAGGTCGGGAGGTCAACGAGAAACGCGAACATTTTTTTTAATTGTATAACCACAATATGTATAAGAAATGCATACGTCTCACGAAACCAGGCCATTAAAGAGATGAACCTAACAGAACACCGAAATATAACCAGAATACACAAATCATGCATGCCACAGAAATCTCCCTGAAGACCTGAAATATTACCCCAAAATTTGCTTGGTCCCCGGGGTTCGACATACATAGTCGTTTGGGCTTGTAGTATAATGCAATATGCAAAGAAATGATCTCCCTTGCTGTCACCGGTACCTCTGTTGCCAAATGAGGGAAGGAGTGTGCCGTAGATTGAGACCTCACAGAATGAATACATCACTCTACTCTCACTATTCAATCTGGCGTCCCAAGGCGAGGGAAACTGCTTATTTAAGCGCAGCTTATTTAAGCACAGCTTATTTAAGCACATTTAGCGTAATACCGATGTCAAAAGTGGAAAGGCGATAGGCACAATAGCGTAGACAACTGTGGGATTTATTGCTGTTTCCTGAAGCTAACAAAATGATTGAAAAGACCGAGAGATCATTTTTTCGCTAACAGTAAGAGGTTCTAGACCAGCTGTTGAAATAACTCTGGTAAAACGGAAGTGTCATTGGAACACACAACGAAATGAACGACCAACAGAACAAAATAATTTGCATTATTCTATATATTTTTGAACGACTGCGCTTAGGTGACATTAAAATAATGTCTGAACCAATGAGCCGCTGCTTAACAACGCAAAACCCATTAAAACTAAGGCTTCCTGATTATATTATAAATGATATGGTGGAAAGCTCGAGGAGGCTGCTACAAGGGTGGCAGAAATTACGATAAATATCCGTAGCCCCTGAAGCATTTCTGTCGACAAGTCCCTACGCTTAAAAAACGTTTTGTTTGTACGCAAGAATGAAAGCACTGCACCACTGACCATGGCTCTGTTCGAGCTGCCTTACAAAACTTCTATGCTTTCCTACGCAACCAGTAAAGGCTCTGAATATTTCAAAGAATTGAAATGTTCAAAAATATAAATGCTAATTAATGAGGCAGATTGTCAGGTTCGTAAACAATATTACTATTAGCAGAAACTGAGTGATCGAGAATATGTTTATAAAACCCAAAATAGAAATAAAATTCGTACTAGGTACAAAGGCAAACTAAAGAACAATAGGGAGCAGCGACAATGTTGTATACAAGCGGGTCACTAGTTCCAACGGGTGAAAAATCACAGTTGGTGAACGAAGGAATAGGACATAGTACGTCCTAGTTGAAGTAGCGTTGAAATGCTCAGACGAACTGTCTCGGCCACTCCAAGCTCCCGTGGCAAGTGGACGCCGCTCTCTTGGGGCGTCGTGGTGTTCTACTATTGTGCGACGACTCGACTTCCTTGGGGGAGTCGGGTGGTCGGGCTTCCTGGAGGTTGCAGTTGTGGAGGCCCTCTTCGTGCACAGCACGGTTCTGGCCGCCCGACCGCCGTCCATCACGGTCACGCTGCTCCCTTCAACTCCCTGTTCTTGTTCTTCACGGGATCACTTCTCTTTCGGTGTTCGGGGCTGGCGCCTTGCGATTGGCCTACTCGTGAGTGTTTGGTAAGTGTACCTTCAAGATGATGGTGATGATGATGCTCTCGGGATGTTTCAAATGTACTCCGAAGCTCGCACCTTGGTTATCGTTGTCGTCCTCTTTTTTCACTTCCCTTCATGACACTGCCCCCCCCTAAGCCTTTTCCCACGAAAAATGTATCTTTAAAGTCCTCCAGTCCAGCACACCACAACACTATACACTCCCTTCGAACCCAAGTCAGAAAAGCTCTATTCCACATAATTCTAATGGTAGCACACCGACTGTACAACATCACTTCACGGAAGCTGATAGCTTCACATAAATAAGCAAGCGTACCAAACCAATGACCGTATTTACACAACACATACAGGTGGAAAGCACGATCCAAAAAGAAACAAACAAATCGAGCTTGCACGAGTTCTTTTCTTTCATCTACAGTGGCTTCTATGGCACCTGGGCGAGTGGTGATTAGGCTTTCCCAGTAAGTGACGGGGTACCCATGCACACGGCAACTTTCTGCCAGACCGTGCGAAACGATGAACAATGTGTTTTGGTAGCTTTTGCATTTCGTGAGCCACTTGTGAGTTGTAATACAGCTCTTTTCCCAGTACAAAATTTCTTTTACTTGGTTTTTGATCATCTACACTTTCCCCGACTAGAGTAGTGCCTTTTTAGCTTAAGTCATTGGTGCTTACTTTTTGACACTACCTGGCGCTTTAGGAAAGAAATCTGGTGCTGTGGTATGTTCTCTTCTCTTGCAGTACTCCTTTTTGCAACAGTGCAGCGCTACGCAGCCGGGATATCTTTAAACTACGCTTTAACAACATCCTGAACTTCGAGGTCAGCAGATGCGCGAACAGGAAAATTTGATGTCGCTGCCTGCTGATTTGTAGATGTTGTGGTGTCTTGGTTAGCATGAGGAACCCCTGACGTTTTGTGCTCACGTCAGGTTCACATGGTTCGTTGACCTCTAGTGCTCCTTTTAAAGGTAGCACAATCTGGTAGCACAATACTCTAGTGCTCCTCTTAAAGGTAGCACAATACTGTACCCGATTAAGATCTTGTGAACAACCTCTTAGGAGCTGGATGTTCTTGATACGATGATTACATAATTGTGAGTAGCCGGTGTGCAAATACTTCAATCGACGTTCCTAGTTTGTCTTCGCTCGAACTCTAAATAGTTCCTTGGAAGGGTGGGCTAGGTGTAACAATACAGGGCAGGAAAGTAAGAATGAGATTAACTGGACTTATGAAGGCTCTCGGTCAAAAATTGTACCTGAAATCGCAAAAAGCAAATGAATAAATGAAGCACAAACTCTAGTTCTACATTTATTTATTCTGGCGAAACAACGACGGCCTCAATCAAAAGACCGCCTCGTGATTTTTATCCTAACCCTAAGATATTGCCCAATACCCAGTGTGAAAAACCGAAATTTCTTAAAGAGCGCTAATGCCTGCACACAAGTTCCAGAAAAATTTCCTGCCGCATCATAAAGCAAATGAATCAGCGTGAAAGTTGGTCCTAGTATCATCATCATCATCATCATCACCACCAGCCTGTCTACGCCCACTGCAGGGCAAAGGCCTCTCCCATTATTCTCCAATTACCTCGGTCCTGTGCCAACTGTGACCAATTTATCCCCGCGAACTTCTTGATCTCATCTGCCCATCTAACTTTCTGCCGCCCCCTGCAGCGCTTGCCTTCTCTAGGGATCCACTCTGTTACCCTTAATGACCAGCGGTTATCTTGCCTTCGCATTACATGCCCTGCCCAAGCCCATTTTTTCTTTTTAATTTCTACTAATATGTCTTTAACACCAGTTTTCTCCCTGACCCACTCCGCTCTCATCTTGTCCCTTAATGTTACACCTATCATTTTCCGCTCCATTGCCCGCTGAGTCGTTCTCAATTTAAGTTGAACCCTCTTAGTGAGCCTCCAAGTTTCTGCCCCATAGGTGAGTACCGGTAAGATGCAGCTGTCATACACTTTCTTCTTCAACGACAATGGTAGGCTGCTATTCATTATCTGATAATGTCTGCCATATGCACCCCACCCGATTCTGATCCTTCTAATTATCTCTGCTTCATGGTTGGGATCTGGGGTCACAACTTGGCCTAAGTATATATATTCGCTTACCACTTCCACTGCCTCGCCATCTATCTCAAACTGCTGTGCTGTCCCGAGGTTATTGATCATTACTTTAGTTTTCTGCATATTAATTTTCAGGCCCACGGTTCTACTCTGTTCGCCCAGTTCGGAAAGCATGCTTTGCAATTCGTCCCCCGAGTTACTTAGCAAGGCAACGTCATCAGCAAATCTGAGGTTACTGAGGTATTCTCCATTAACCCTTACTCCCACCTGTTCCCAATCCAACGTTCTGAATACTTCTTGTAAGCATGCTGTGAATAACATTGGAGACATTGTGTCTCCTTGTCTGACACCCTTCCTTATAGGTATTTTACTGCTCTCCTTATGGAGGATGATAGCAGCTGTAGACCCATTATAGATATCCTCTAGTATTCTTACATAATGCTCATCTACCCCCTGGTTCCGTAATGCCTGAATGACTGCTAGGGTTTCGACCGAGTCAAATGCTTTCTCATAATCTATGAAGGCTATATATAGGGGTTGAGTATACTCAGCGCACTTCTCTATCCCCTGATTGATTGTGTGAATATGGTCCATTGTTGAATAACCTTTACGGAACCCTGCTTGTTCTTTAGGTTGACTGAAATCTAAGGTTGCAGAGATTCGGTTAGCGATTACCTTGGTAAATACCTTGTAGACGACTGACAGTAAGCTGATCGGCCTGTAGTTTTTCAAGTCCTTCATGTCGCCTTTCTTATGGATTAGGATGATGTTCGCGTTCTTCCAAGATTCCGGTACCATCGCGGTCATTAGGCATTGCGTATACAGGTTTGCCAGTTTTTGAAGTACAATTTCTCCGCCATCCTTCAAGAGGTCTGCTGTTATCTGATACTCACCAGGTGCTTTGCCCCCTTTCATTTCTTTCAAAGCCTTCCTTACTTCTTCGGTCGTTACTGGTGGGATGTGTGTCTCCTCTGAACTACTGTCTCGTTCGGCATTATCCTGTATGTCCCGGCTACTGTACAGATCCTTATAGAACTCCTCGGCCACTGTGACTATTTTATCCCTATTTGTGATGACGTTGCCTTGCTTATCCTTAAGTGCATACATCTGATTTTTCCCCACGCCAAGACGTCTCTTTACTGCTTTCAGGCTACCTCCGTTCTTTACAGCGTATTCGATCCTCTCCATATTATACTTCCGTATGTCAGCTGTCTTGCGCTTATTGATTAACTTCGAGAGCTCTGCTAGTTCTATTCTGTCAGCTGCGGTAGAGATTCTCGTGGTTTGCCGTTTCCTGATTAGATCTTTCGTCTCCGGTGAAAGTTTACCAGTATCCTGTCTAGCCATAGTGCCCCCGACTTCTACTGCACACTCCGTGAGAATGCGTGTAAGTTTGTCGCTGGCTTCCTGTGTCGTAAGCTCGGCTTCCTCGTTAAGGGCGGAATACCGGTTCTGCAGCGCGATCCTGAATTCTTCTACTTTACGTCTTACTGTTTGCTCATTTATCGGCTTCTTTCGTACTAGCTTGTTGCGGTCCCTCCTCAACTCAAGCCAAATTCCAGATCTTACCATACGGTGGTCACTACACCTTACCCTTACGAGCACTTCCACATCCTGCACGACGCCAGGGTTATCGCATAATATGAAGTCTATTTCATTTTTGTGCTCCCCATTCGGGCTCCTCCAGGTCCACTTCCGACTCTCCCGTTTACAGAAGAAGGTATTCATTATGCGTAGGTTATTCCGTTCTGCAAACTCAACTAGTAGCCCCCCCCTGCTATTTCTACAGCCCAGACCATAGTTCCCAACTGCCTTGTCTCCAGCCTGAATCTTGCCTACTTTAGCATTGAAGTCCCCCATAACTACAGTATACTGCGTTTTTACTTTAGCCATAGCCGATTCCACATCTTCATAGAAGCGTTCCACTACTTGGTCGAGGTGGCTGGATGCGGGCGCGTAGCCCTGCACCACCTTGAGCTTGTACCTCTTATTGAGCCTAATTACAAGAGCAGCTACCCTTTCGTTAATGCTGTAGTATTCGTCTACGTTGCCAGCTATACTTTTATTGACTAGAAATTCCACTCCCAGTTCTCTTCTGTCCTCTAGACCACGGTAACATAAGACGTGTCCATTGTTCAGCACCGTGAAGGCTTCGCCTGCCCTCCTAACCTCGCTAAGGCCTATTACATCCCATTTAATGCCCTCTAATTCCTCGAACAACCCCTAGAGACTTGCTTCGCTAGATAAGGTTCGCACGTTAAACGTTGCCAGGTTCAGATTCCATTGGCGGCCTGTCCGGATCCAGTGATTCTTAGCACCCTCTGCTGCGTCACAGGTCTGATCGCCGCCGTGGTCAGTTGCTTCGCAGCCGCTGGGGACTGAGGGCCGAGGGTTAGTTGGCGTATTCATGGGAGGTTGCGGCCGGTACTACACCAGGGTGGCCAAACCTGCTCTGGTGAGGGAGTGCATTACCGGCAATGGTCGCCGGGGTCAGGCCGCACCCCAAGCCCCTTTATGCAATTCCATCAATACGCGGATTTTTTTTTATCCGGTGGGAATTGTCCGGCACCGGGATTCGAACCACGGTCCTTCTGCACGCGAGGCGGGTGTTCTACCTCTACGCCAGCGCTGCATATTCTCGCTCCCGGTCCTAGTATACCGGGAGCGAAATATAATGCGCAATATATGTAGTAAACAAAGCTACCGCGTCACGACGTAGCGGGTTTTATTCCCGGCCGCGGCGGCCGCTTTTCTGATGGAGGCAAAAAGCAATAACGGCCGTTTGTACGAGAATTCGGCGTGCTGCAAACATCAACAGGTGGTCAAGATTAACCAGGAGCCCTCCACTACGTCGCGCCCCATTGCCTCCGCAGCATCGGCGCGTAAAACCCTACAATCAATCAATTAATCAATCAAATATAGCACGTTACAAATATGCGTGTTTTTTTGGTAAAGCGGGCCTCTGCTTCTCAACCCATTACAAGGTGTAATGAAGGCGCCCGACCACGCGAAACGAAGGAAATGCTCTTGGTTCGAACGAGGAGAAGACATTATATTTACAGAAGTCACAGACAGAGGTTTTTTAGCAATGACGGAAGGTTACACACGAAATGTTAGACGAGACACTCAGCTAATGGAAACAACCCAAGTGGCCCGCTCCGCCAACCACAACTACAAGGTCCGCGACCGTACCCGCGTAAATGTCCGGAGAACACAACACGCTCACGGTCGGTCGTATGAGCACGTGGGTGCCGACGTTGTCCTCGTCGCGGTGCTTGCGTAGTCGGTGTTGACTCCACAGGTTGTGACGTAGAAAAGAATCTCAGTCGAAGCAGTTAAAGGGCTTGATCTCACCTCGCGCCCGGTCACGCGAAGATCAGCACGCTGGAGCCCGGTAGACGGTAGTCCGTGGTGTGGGCGATGCCCTGGGCATTGGCGACGACGCCCGGAACCGTAGCGTAGACTGGCGACGGCCTTCTGGCACGTAGACCGGATGTCTTTCGCGGATTCTCACAGTGCCGTGCCCCGTTCGACCAGCCTTGTCCCTTGGCTCGGTCTCGCTCACTCTCTGGCCATGCGTATTTCACACCTCTTTTTCCTGAAACTCAGCAGCACCAGCTGGGTCTCGAGCTTCGTCTTTCTAGCGTACAATGCGGCGTCACTACCCTTCCCGGGTATGTTCCATCACACATGGTTTATCTATGAGTCTACCTCTGTCTTTAAAAAGAGATTCATACGAAGAATGTAGGCAAGATACAGTCCAATGCATGGCATTTCTTACGGCTTTTTTTGGGACCAGTGTGAAAGCGACTGTTTCTAAAATGGATGATTGCCGAATTCGCACATTATGCTTAGTAGCAGCGGGAAAAACTCCACAGGAAAAAAAGGCAAGGACACAGTACTCAAACAAGAAACAAAAGGTGGCAATTTGTGTGTCCTATTTGCCGTACTAGGCTCCGACTACCGATCACATTTCTTTTGAAAGAATGCGCTTTTCCTGTATTTTATCAACAAAGCTGGTAATTATACCTGGGGGTGCTAATTGATGCCATGGACAAGTTCATATCGTGGACTCACATTAGGTTATAAGGATGTCGTGTAATGTATTTATCAGCGTTTTTATAATAGCGTACTCATGGTGCACAGGAATATTTTGCAACAGCTTTGAATTTCTTTCTAGAGCAAACGATTTATTGATGAATAAAAGCAATCGTCGATACCAATTTACATATGCTTGTTGTTTTTTATTTATTTTGCCGTTTACAGAATTCAAACAAAAATTTAACTTAAGAAAATAGTTTTAAAACTTGTTGCACATTTAAACACCAAAGTAAAATTTGTCTAAACGTTGCAGCTTTTTTGGTTAAATTTAGAGCTAGTTTAAAAGTGTTTTCTGCTTTTTTCGTAATACAACTTAATGTGGTCTAAGAATTTAGAATTTGACGGTCTTTATAATATCACTCCAGGTCACTTATTTGCAGTCTCTTAAGAAGGGCATTCTGTGTAATATCTTGACATCAATTATTTGCGGGGTACTAACAAAGCAAAAAAACTGCGATAGCTGTCGATTAACTTGGTCTGCCTAATCAGATTGCTCTAAACTCGAAACAAACGAAACATTGTTGTTACCCTACGTTCACTATAATTCTTTCTTAGGTATGGTTAGAGTAGAACCCTGCAAGCTTCTTTCAAAATAAGTAACATGTGAAGCAGTTTCTTTTTTTCTTTTGGGCTTCATTGCTATAGAATAAAATATTGATGTTATCCGCACACGATCATAAAGCAATTTTAACAGCAGAGGTCTTTAAGCTTTTATGTCTGCAGTATATTGTTAAAAAATAACAAGAAAAACACCGAGAACATGCGGGCCGCCGCCTACACAGGAGCGCATGACGTCGGACAGGCTTTCGCTTGTAATGGCGCAGCGTGAGGAACTGCCCAAAAATCGAGCACACGTCAGCCTGCGTTGTCGGGGGTGCACCCGGCGTCGGCGAGCTCGACCTTGGAGAACACTCTGCCCCGCTTTCGTAGCGTGATCACTCCCGTCCTCTTCCCTCGGCAGTTCACGTGCGTCCACGCATGAAATTGGACCGCAGACGCGGAGTGTGCCTTACCGATGCCGAGTATTGAAAAGCGGATGTTTAAGATCGGTGCGCGTGCTAACGTGGTTCGTTCATTTTGCGAGTGATGTGGACGGCTGGTGAAAAAATAATCAGGGCGTGCCACTCACGGAGAACGTCCAGTGGCAAGTTCGGAAATGCATGTTAGGTGCATGAGCCGTGTTTCCGATGAAGAAAGAGAGGCCGATGACTATGCTGTTTCTCCAGCATCTCACCGAAAGTGCAAGCCGTGCCAACTTTTAAGTGCGAATGCACTTTATAAGCGACCCCAAACCATCCACCGCCGGCGGCGTTGGCGTCCGCAGTGCTCCTCTATATTTGAAAAAGAAACAGCAACCGGCGCAGGGTTTCGATCCGAGGACTTTGCGGCCGCAGCGCGACGCGCTACCGACCAAGCCACGGACGCGACGGTGATAGCAGTGTTAGACGCGCCTTATATCTTTCACGCATTCAAACTACGTCGTCAGCGGCGTGCGTTGGCGACTCAGCGGCGTTATAGCGGCTTGATAACTGCGTGGTGTACACGTGATACTACAAACCCGATGGAAGAGATGGAAGAGAAGGCGGCGAGGCGGTGGGCTGCGGGGGCCGAGCGCAAGCGCCGCAAGCGGGCCGACAACCGTGCATTCGCACTTTCACATTCTCCCCCTCGGGGAAATGCGGGGGAATTTTTTAAAACGTGCACAGAGCGATGCTCACACATTTTTGCCTAATCGCTTTCATATTCTTGTCTTGCGCTTTCGTTTTTTTTGTCTTGTTCATAGGCATTTCGCCCCATGACTGGCGCATAGATCCAGTAAAACAGTTCTTAGAAAAACACCTAGGCAATCCTATCTTAGGTAAATCCCCAGCGAGCTCAAGTTTAGGCACGAGCTCGAAACCTCTGTGAAAAACAATTTCACGTGACAGTTTTTTGACGACCACAGCGTTCCATCGTCAGTATTACTCGGATTTGGTACATTTCCTCTACAACTACACTTACCATTTTAGAAAACACCGTCATTCTCTGCTGTACATAAATCAGTTCAAATACGCAGTGTATTCCTTCTCTTCGCTAGCCTGATATTACCGTTAGGATCACAAATAATTTTAAAATTTAGACATATTTGTGAGCACTAAGTAAATATACTTGTGGGAAGGCCGCAATTATGGTGGTTAAAGATGTGTCAGGTCCGCGCTAGGCATTGCATTAAAATCGCCCAACGTGGAGAACGGCTCCCCGCGCCAGAGCAACGATTCGGGGGAAACGACTATTCGACAGGGGCGCCTTCGCCGACCAACCTCTTTACACCGCCGGAGAGCCAGGCACTGTGGTATTGGGCACTTTTTTTGAAACCAAGCCGGTAAATACATTTTTGTTACGTGAATGAGTGCAACCAACAGGAACGAAAGATTTATCTCAAGGTGATCCCCCTCAAAGCAATTCGTCGACATACCAACGTTTAGGCTGATAGCCTTAAATGCCCCTTGGTGCAAGAAAGCCCGCATTGGTGCTGCCCGCTACTCAAAACGGCAGTGTCTCTAAAGAATAAATACGAAAATGTTTTTTTTAAAGCAGAGCTTTCCACCTTTACCACCCAACGGTTTTTTTTTGTGGCGTGTGGAAAAACAAACTCCCAGAGCGGCGGACACGTGCCAAGAGGCGGGGCCTAAGGGTTTCAATCACGCTGCACACTGTAGATGGCGCGGCGAATTTACCTAGCGGTCCCCACACGCCACATCTGCTCACCTCGGAAGTCGTGTCGCCGGGTCCATTCCATTGGATTTGTCGTATGCTTTACCGATGGTTGTTTTGCGCGTGGTTCTGCGAAGCTTCGCATCCATTGCGCACTTCCTTCTCACGGCTTGAAAAACAAGTTCGACAGCCCCTCCTAGAGCCCCCACTCACTACGGAACTATATGGTAGTACGGCTAAGATTTGTTAAGGATTGGTTTGCAGGGCGGGAAAACAAAATATAGATAACCAGTGCGGACATCTGACCGCTGGAGAAACGCTGGAGAGAGCACTGCTCGCAACGAATGGGACTCAGTTTTTCTACATTCGTGGATACGAATTCGGTTGTGTTTCAACAGGTATTACAAAAGGCGAAAGCAGCAATTGGTTCTGATAAACGGCAATTATAAATGTTTCCTCAGCTTTCTCGCCATTCTCAAACTTACCAAGCTAACCAGCCTAAATCGGTATAAATGAGAATCACTATCCTCAAATGCCGAATTATATCGGTGTCTGCGTTCGTGTAGCGCGGTTTCATAACCACAAGCTTCCATATCAGGATGGGTAGGTTCCGCTGTGTCACCCTTCGAAATGCACTCCCCTCAGTTTCGTTTGTCCCGACTCACGACCCGGGCTACAGCGGCGGCGTCCACGCTAAACTAGGCTGTGGCTGAGGCTAGTGCTGCGTTCGGGACGCCGCCCCCGTGAACTCCAGGTAACGGCTGCAATTATGGCTGGTTTCACTCTTTGGAGAGAAACGTGTGAATTCAAATGACGTCTTATGGGCAGTTGTTTAGGGTGTCCTTCAAAACGTTGCTTTCGAACCACCTTAATAGCTTTGATTGGAGCGATTTTTTTGTATGGTAAATAAAGCGAGTTCTACCACCGAATGGCTGAGGCCGTTAAAGGTGAGCAAAAGCGTTTCCACAAAAATGCGCTAGAGGCGGGTTCACACAGTTTCTAGCACGTTGACCTAAAATATCCCATTGAATGTTGTCATACGTGCATCCAATCGTCCTCTAGCTTCCCAAATAGGCGCTTTGTCCTTGACACCTCTGATTGCTCCCTCCCCGCATTGCGTAGAGGGAGGCCACCTTCGGTCGCCCTTTCTTTCGGAAACGTTGGATGATCGCGCATTAAAGATGCTTGTTTTGATGGCCATTCAACAAATGTTGACTTCGTGCACGTGACTGCGATTGGATTTTCTAACTTTTCAAACTGTTCGTTAAACTGTTTTAAAACCTGAGTATCTGCTGCACGACAGATAATCTCAAAGGAGTGGCTCGGTCGAGTCGGCTTCAGGGCTCCGTTAGAACATATCTCAACTTGCCAACCTTCATAGGCCGTTTCT